>NC_139707.1:10069864-10079864 GCF_964188405.1 Protomyctophum parallelum
AGTATGCTTAGTATCTAGTAGAAGAGTATGCATTAGATCAGGGGTGGGCAACTTTGACGATGGAGAGGGCCATTATTTCCACACTCACTCCAGAGGGCCACAGTGCATGTCGTAGCAAAAATAATCAATCTAAAATAATCGAAGCGTGTCGCTAAGCGACGCGTTTTGAGGTAGATCAGCTATTTTTGCTATATTTGAATTGAAAACCTGAATAATGTTTTGCTATTTTTGAATTGGAATCCTGAAAAGTAACCTTTTTATTGAATTTCAAATGCATTTAGTTATAGTTATGTTAACTTTATGAACTGTTAACATAAGTACATTGGACACAAAAAGACAAAACATTTTAATACTACAGTCATTAAGTACTAGTCATTTAATACTAGTCATGAAGTAATTAAAGCAGTGTTGGAATTGTAGCAGCTGAAATCAAGTGAAGGTGGGAGCTGCATGTGGCCCCCGGGCCGCCAGTTGCCCACCCCAGCATTAGATTATGATCTAATGATCCTGAAATTGATCATCGTTCTGGGAAGCAGGGCTGGACTGGCCACAGGTCATACCGGGCATATTCCCGGTGGGCCGCGACTGTAGGGGGCCGCCATGATTAAAAATTGGACAGGCAGGCAGGCCAATAGGCGGCAGGCCACCAGGAAAGGTCCGGGCGTGCTGCCATTCTGCCATCATGATAATTTCACTGTACCTGTATCAGTGAGTGACAAATAAACCCTCTACATGGGTTGTGTAGTTGTCTGTTGGTTTGTATCATTTATGTTGTTCTGTAAAAGTGGTGGTATTATAGGGCTTGTTTGTTCATCAAAGTTGTTTTCAATTCATGATTCCCCCCCTCTCTTTTGGGGATCTTTACATTTTTTTGAAAGAATATTAAAGCTCACAATGCGCATTGTGAGCTTGTAGATCTGCTATTTTCAATTCATTTGAAAACTTGAAATTCTGCATAATTACTACTTTTTCCACCACTGTGTGTTTTTCTTAATTATTTTTTAATATTTTTTATCCCACGATTTTGTAACCCTGTGTCAATTATCTAATGTGATCCTGGGCTCTACACAGCCTCCGCCAACCTGGGGAGAGCAACGGACTTGAACTCATGCTTCCTTCATGCCTGAGTGTCCAAGTCGCTCCTTTACACCTAACAGGGGGGGAGTTTCCCTGGTTGAACGTATAGCGCGTGGAAGGAACACGTTATTCCAACCAGTTCCTTTCCCCTCCATCAGGCGCCCCGGCTGGCCAGGGGGAGACTGTGTGTGTTTTCACTGCTGTTGTATCCTTGTGACTCACCCCCCCCCCCCCCCCCCCCCTCTTCACACACACTTCATGAGCTTCAGGCCAATCTAAATTTGACACTGCGACTCCAGTTATAAATATACTGCAGCCACGAGGACCAGCCTTTAACAGTAAGCTGTGAGGGAGGGTACATCCTCTGGGGACCAGCCTTTAACAGTATAAAGCTGTGAAGGTAGGCTACATCCTCTGACCACATGGAGCTATGGAAATGGAACCAGGGACCTTCTGTTTCCCAGGGAGACCACACGGAGCTATATGGCCGCCCAGAAAACATGAACATAATTATTTGAGAACCTCTGGTCTAGTGGTGGAACATGAACTTGCGCAATACATTCCATTTCAAATTATCTTGAAAATGTGTGCAAGTGTAAATCTTGGCCTAATGGTGGCGCTAGAGGAAAAGGACAGAGGGTTGGGGGTGGGGTGGGGTGTGGTGGGTGGGGGGGTTAGGGCTGACCTTTTTCACAGTCCTGAAGCGAACAGGCTTTACTGTATTGTAATGTATGACAGAAGTGTGTGTTCCTGCACCCTCTGCTGGTCACACTCTGACATTACATTTTACATGTCATTTATTTATGAGGACAGAGAGAGAGAGAGAGGCACCAGGCTGTACTGTATAGTATTGTAGTGTAGTATTATAGTACTGTACAGTAGTATTGTAGTGTAATACTGTAGTAATCCCTGTGTCAGTGACTCTGTCACCAGGCTGTACTGTACCTGTGTCAGTGACTCTGTCACCAGGCTGTACTGGGTCTGTTTCTGCAGTCTGTCTTCGTGCTGTCTGAGCTCACACAGCCAGCGGTTCGATTCCCTGTCCGCACGCGCCAACCGCTCCTCCACTGTGGACACAACAAAACCGACACAGACCTGCACGCACGCACGCACGCACGCACGCACGCACGCACGCACGCACATTTTACATAAAAAACGAGGAAACTATAGCAAACATATTTACACATTTAAAAAAAAACAATCAAAACTACACTGAAATTTAAAACAAAAAGTCAAAACAACATACAGATAAAAACAAATGAAAGAGGAATGCAGGGAATTAATTAGGTTAGGCAATTACATATTACATTATATAATTACATTATTTAACGTACGTGCGTGCGTGCGTGCGTGAACCTACCGAGTGGTGTACAGCAGCACACAGGCTGCTCCCCAGGTGCGCGGTGGTCTTGAAGAGGGTCTGTACGTGTGTCTGTGTGTCCTGGTGTTGACCGGACCGGATCTTCACTGGTTCTGACCCTAGCACAGCCTCCAACTGGAGACACACACACACACACACACACACACACACACACACACACACACACACACACACACACACACACACACACACACACACACACACACACACACACGTCTCACACACACACACACAGGGGAAATGACGCTCTATTTTAGTGGTCCTTGAGGGGGTTCCAGGTGGTCCCCAGCTTAAATGATGAAGACCCTGATTAGATCTTATTAGATATTAAACTCTTGACAGCGTGAAATGAAACAAATTGGTTTAATTTTACGCTCTCAAGAGTTACATTATTATTATTTTGATATTTTGATCAACGTTTGCCTGTTATCTCTCCCAGGGGGTAGCACTAAACATGTTTTAAAGGACCAAGTAGTCCTGAAAGGACTTGGTCCTTTATTGTTAGTTTTTTTCTTCTCGTTCTCCTTCCGCCAAAAATAGCAGTTCTGGCTGAACCGTGCAGTCGGTTTTCGTGAAATTTGGAAATATGGTAGAGGGCCATGCCAAACGGTGAGGATGCGAAGCCCACAACCATTGGCCAAAGGGTGGCGCTATAGCACTCAATTGAAAATGCAAACTTTGACCACGCATAGCTCATGAACCGTTTGACCGTCGGCAATGGATCTTCGATACACATATGCGTCTCCTTATGCCGAACAAGTTTCGTGCTCTTACTTTTGACCTCTGACCTCTAGATCACCCGCCATTTTGAATTATATGAAAATCAATTAAAATGCATCTCCTCCCAGGATCTTTGATCAAAATGCACGAAAAGTTCTACACGTAAACTTTGGACCTATACGGACATGGGACATTTTATTTTATTTATATCACAAGTTCAGTCTTCCATGTTTCTATAGCTTATTGTGTATATTATTCTTATTGCCTTCCTGCTTGGTCCTGCCTTATCGCTGCTTGCAGCAATCTTTTTCTAGTTTATTATTATATTTTCAAACACGTTTCTAAAGTACCATGGCAAAGATCATCGCACAACTTCACAGGGTACCTGGTTCAGATCTTTCAGTGTAATCTAGGTCTTAGAGATCAGATCTATCAGTGTGATCTAGGTCTTAGAGATCAGATATACCTGGTTCAGAGCAACATGGAAGCTGTGAGCTGCAGTGAGGACGGTCTCACAGGCCTCCATTCTCTCCTTCACTCTCTGATGGAGCCTCAACACCTCCGAGGTCTGCTCCTCCCTCTGTCCTCCTCCTCCTCCTCCTCCTTCTCCTCCTCGCTCCTCCTTCACAGCAAGCAGCTGTGGTGCTTTCAACATGGACTCCACGTCTACATCCATCATCTGGAGAGAGAGAGAGAGAGAGAGAGAGAGAGAGAGAACAACTTATTTTCAGATTGGGGTCGGCGGCCAAATAAAAATGTGGGGGTCATGAAAATGTTTGAGAATGTCTGACATGAATCGCCCACATGGTGTAACTCACAGAGAGCTGTTGTTTGGTCTCCTTGAAGTTGTCCAGCAGTTTGTTGACGGTGTGAAGGTCTGACCCCAGATCAGCCTTACTGGACTCAACTAGAAGACCCTCCACTGAGAGCAAGCCACGTCGAGTCTGACACACACACGCACACACAGACAGGCGCATGCACACACACGCACACGCACACGCGCACACACACACACACACACACACACACACACACACACACACACACACACACACACACACACACACACACACACACACACACACACACACACACACACACACACAGATATAAACTCAGCAACAAACGTTCGGAAACTTAACTTTCCTCCGTTATTTCTCCACTTTAATAATACCAATATTGGGATTGTATATCTCAAAGTTATTTCTAATGGTTTGAGCCTCAATCACCACTCTGATATAACCAGGCCTTCTCATTTCTTTCTGGACTTTGAAAGCAGTTTTAGCTGCAGTACCACAATGTCCTGAGGCGGTGGGGGGGGGGGTTCCATTTCATGCCAGCTTGGAAAATCAACAATGGTGGACATTGTAAACAAAGTGGAAATGCAAATTTGGAACTGAAGACTGAAGAATAGGAGGAATTATACAAAGTAGGGTGACATTGATGACATCACGATGAGGCCAAAATCAGTTGAGCTGTTCCTGAGAGCAATTTCCATTAAAACACCTATATGATATGAAAGCCTGATTGTTCAAAATTGGTTATTTGTGGGGATAGAAAACACATATGGGAGCCCCAAAAACACAAAATAAATTGAAAAAGCTGAATTTTATGTTATAGGTCCTTTAAAGGTATATTCAGTGATTTCACTTAATTCAAATATCACTTATTTTTTTGTTTTGTTGTGATAATCCTCCCTACTATAGAGTGTGCTGGCCATATAAGGAGTTCCTCCCTGTCCCCAGTTAACCCCTGGGGGTCAAAAAACCTTAGGTTTCGTTTTTGACTCTCTATCCTGATTGGACGAAAGGCTGGGTCCCACAGCCAAAAACGAAACCTAAGGTTTTTTGAGTGAAATCACTGAATATACCTTTAAAGCATAATGACATTTACAAGGGGGCGGGCCACGCTCATATTTTCTGGTCTTGTCCTAAAATTCAGAAATACTGGCAGGACATCCATTCCACCTTGGAGACCATTCTGTGTTTTGAGATACCTCTGTCTGTTTCTTTTCTACTGTTGGGAAATATCCCTGAAGAGTTTCTAATACATGATAAATATTTAATCAAGATCCTCTTAGCAGCAAGTAAAAAAGCAATCAAACGACGCTGGTGCCAGCAGGACCCACCAACGAAAGATCAATGGATGGACATTATTGAGGAACTGTATTCTATGGAAAAACTAACATTCATACTTAGACTACAAGAGGATAAATTCTATAAAAAGTGGGAAAAGTGGAATCTCTTCTCTCAGCCTAGCGATATTGCAATAGGATTTCATTGAATGTTTTTTGTAATATGAGAAATGCAGCCTTTTTTTTCGTTAACTTTTTGTCTTTTTCTTTTTCTTTCCGTATAGTCTTGTCAGTTGTGTTTTTCTTGTCTGTTCTTCCTTCAATAAAAATTAAGTGAAAAAAAGCATAATGACATTTAGAACATTTTTCCTCATAATGGTTGTATGGTACCCCAACTTTCAGCAGCTGTCAAAAATTCCCCTAGGGTGGTTGAATATAAACCAATGTGGGATGTGTTAGTAGACACCTTTACAAACACATTGGTGAAGAAAAGTCCCAGATTTTATGAATATCCCCTGACTAAATCTGTGAGAGAGATACTGCCCCATACCATACCAAGCTGTTGTGGCTGCGTATGGATCTTCCAGACGCTACTGAGTTCCATAACATTGAGTGTAAAATGAATAAAGTGTAAAAATGGTCAAAATGTGTTTTCTATACTGGTTCCATTATAGTACTATAATAATGTACCTTGTTGTATTGCTGGTTCCATTATAATACTATAATATTGTACCTTGTTGTATTGCTGGTTCCATTGTGTCTCTGCACGTACGTTGTGCTCGTGTTCTAAGAGCTTCTGTCGGGTTCGTTCCAGACGCGCCACAGTCCGCTGAACCACCGACACTGTAGCGCGCACGTTCAATAACACAGCATCACTCACCTAAGACACGCACGCACACACACACACACACACACACACACACACACACACACACACACACACACACGCGCGCACAACACAAACACACAGACACAATATTGTTACCTTAGTTCTAAAGATGAATACTCTCATATGGTACACAAACAAGTGCACTGCACACACACACACACACACACACACACACACACACACACACACACACACACACACACACACACACACACACACACACACACACACACACACACACACACACACACACACACACACACACACACACACACACACACACACACAATATTGTTACCTTAGTTTAAAGATTAATACTCTCATATGGTACACACACACACACACACACACACACACACACACACACACACACACACACACAAGAGGTATTAACTACCGTTTCAACAGAATTGATGTAGTCATCAGCCAGGCTCTGTATTGTGAGGAGATCAGTGTGAGGGTCATCTACTAGTGATGTCTGACTGGGAGGAGCACTGTGATCAGTGTGAGGGTCATCTACTAGTGATGTCTGAGCACTGGTCTCCATCCTGCTCAGCATCTCCTGCTCCACCTGAGAGATTAGATTACACATTACAGATTACAGATTACACATTACACATTACACGTTACACATTAAAGCATTAAGCCACAAGAGGTCTCAGGTTACCATGGATTTTACAATGGGTGAGAGGTGGTGAGACACGAGCCAATGGGTGAGAGGCGTGGTGAGACACGAGCCAATGGGTGAGAGGCGTGGTGAGATACGAGCGCAGCGAGTGTCTCCCACCCTTTCACCCATTGTAAAATCCACGGTAAACTGGGGCCTCGTGTGGCTTATTGCTTTTCTAAAACGGTTACAAACATAATTGAATATCCACCTCAAAACTATTAAATTCACAAAAGTAGCTACACTTTGCGCCCACCAGAGCGAGCCACACAATTCCTTGTTTTTAGTCAGCCAGTGTGACGGGGGAATAGGAGGCGCTTGATGTCTTTACGAGGCCCCCTGGAGCTACACATTCATATGAGCACGGGTGGTGCTTAGACGCCCGCATGGCATGGGCTTGTAAGAAAATCAAGTGCTCCCCTTCCCCAGTATACAGCTACAGAGCTGCGGGATCAGCTGGGAATGATATAAAGTGATTGAAGGTGTGGATTATCGGTGAGATTTACAACGGTCACGTGACGGTAACCAGCCAGTCCGAATCAAGTATTGGGACTAACCGTTTTAGAACAGAGATTACACATTACATATGAGAGAGAGAGACGACAAAACAACTCCCATACCTATTGGGAGAAATACAACAGTACAAACACAGCAGCAAGATGTGTGAGCTGTTGTGACAAAAGAGGGTTAGTACACACAGACAAGCCCTAATAGCACCACTTTTACTGACAGATAGCCCTAAAATGTCTCGGGCCACAAAGGATCCAATGGAGTTAGCCGTTTTTGTCAGAAACACTTTTTAATACTTTTCATTGGTTCAATATTTAATATAATACACTGACGTAAAGGTTGTTTTGTACAGTGGACACATAATAATTATGTTTTACCGTGAACGTGTACCACTTTGTAAGTAACATTACATAGACCTACTGTGTGCTGCTAGAACTGTTCCATTGAGACATTTAGATCTCGTGGTCAAGTAGGACACCTACTGGTAGACAAGAGGTATTACATAAAACTCAAGGAAACAACTCTGCTTCCCTAAAGAGCAGTGCTCCTCAACGTGTTCCCTTCAGCGGTCTCCACAACCAATCACTTGCCTCCACCTCACCCTGTCCTCTGCCTCCACAGCCAATCACTTGCCTCCACCTCACCCTGTCCTCTGCCTCCACAGCCAATCACTTGCCTCCACCTCACCCTGTCCTCTGCCTCCACAGCCAATCATCTGCCTCCACCTCACCCTGTCCTCTGCCTCCACAGCCAATCATCTGCCTCCACCTCACCCTGTCCTCTTGTCACTACATCCATACATGTTCTATTTGGTCGTCTCACAGCGGGTGTGGGTGGGTCAGTGTTTTTGGCAGCAAATTTCTATTTTAGTTTAGTCATAGTCTTTGGAATTAAATTATACTCACCATCTACTTCTGTACGTGTCCAAACCATCTCACTATCCCTCCTCTGTACATGTCCAAACCATCTCACTATCCACTTCTGTACGTGTCCAAACCATCTCACTATCCACTTCTGTACGTGTCCAAACCATAATAGTCCGGCCTCTCTGGATTTATCTCCTAAACATCTGTGGTTCACAAAATGTTTGAGAACCACAGATTTATAAAAAAGATAATTAACATGTCGTAGTGTAGCCGATGCTGACCGTGTGTGTGTGTGCGTGTTGTGTGTGCGTGTGCGTGCTGACCTGCTGTGCGGTCCTCAGGAAGTGTGTGTACGGCGTGAGGACGTCCAGGTGACCCCTGATCTTCATCATCACACTTCTCACCTCCTCGCCGACCTGATGCACACGCCTCCGCAGCACACTGGACTCTCCTAAGGCGCGCGGTCCGTCCAGGACTCTGATCTGATCCAGAATCTGTTCCATGGTTTCAGTGTCTCTGACGGCAGCCTGGAACACATTTAATGTTATTAACGTTATAAACGATATTATCAATGGCATGATCATCATTATTATAAACATAAGTTTTGGCCCTGGAACGCCCTCCCCTTGGCGCTTTTCTTTTAACCCATTTTGGACAGAGGCCGATTCTAAAAACGCTTTCTGAAAAACTTCAAATATTTATATAGCAGCATTCTTCTTTTTTTTTTTTTCATTTTTGAATACTGTACATACTGTACAGATCCCCAAAATGTGTTCCCCGTTTGAAGGGGTAAAACACCAAAAGGGGTTCCCGCCCAAAGCTTTTAAAAACACATTTGTAAGTAAAGTGCTTTTATTAATAATTTTTTTTATTTTGTCTGATTTTGTATTTTGTTATTTTATGCTTTGTTATTTCTGATGTTGTTGTTGATGGTTATGAATCTATGCTTGTTGTTTGTAACCTGTCTGTAAAGTGCTTTGTAACAACATGTTTGGAAAGGTGCATCATTCATAAGCGCGCCCCCCACTTCACACATGTGTGACGTTTTTAAAGAAAATGGCGAAAATGGAAAGTTTTGTCATGATCCAGAAAACATCCAGGATGTTGTTAGTGTAGACCAAAAGATGGAGAGGCCTTTTAAACAGCGCCACCATGAGGCCAATTAAAAAAAAAGTGATAGTGGTAATTGGGACAGAGGCTCTTCCTGTGTGTGTGTGTGTGTGTGTGTGTGTGTGTGTGTGTGTGTGTGTGTGTGTGTGTGTCTGTGTGTGTGTGTGTGTGTGTGTGTGTGTGTGTGTTACCTGGGCGTGTGTGAACAGATCCAGATGTGTGTTAAGGATGTGTTTTCCATCAGACAGATGTTCTCCAGCCTCACGGCTGTCAATCAAAGCACTGTCAACACTCTTCAACCAGGAGCACACCTGGACTCGCACGCACACGCACGCACACGCACACGCGCACGCACACGCGCACGCGCACACACACACACACACACACACACACACACACACACACACACACACACACACACACACACACACACACACACACACACACACACACACACACACACACACACACACACACGATTAATAATTTGATATTGGTCAAGATTAGCAAATACAATATACGGTATAATATAATTCTTGAAAATAGAAAAGAGTAATTAAACTTATTTGTTTGTACATAAACAACATTAATGTTGAAAAAACAAATACATCAGAGGTTTGGGAAAAATTAAAAGCATACAAAATATAAGGTTTACAAATCAAAAAACTTCCGCCCGCCCTTTGAGAACCCTTATACCTTCTCTAGG
>NC_139707.1:10082364-10107364 GCF_964188405.1 Protomyctophum parallelum
TGTTGATCAGGGGTGCCCACACTTTTTTCTTTTTACTTGAGAGATACTTTCAAATTGACCAGCTCAACATCATGTTAGCACTCTGGAAACTATATTGCATTCTGTAGCGCAAATAATGTCCATTTCCCAAGTAGAATAACACAATATAACTTATACAATCCTTATGGTAGAGTATGTGAATACAATATAACTTATACAATCCTTATGGAAGAGTATGTGAATACAATATAACTTATACAATCCTTATGGAGAGTATGTGAATACAATATAACTTATACAATCCTTATGAAGAGTATGTGAATACAATATAACTTATTCAATCTGTATGGTAGAGTATGTGAATACAACTGTATGAGTATGCTAATAGAACATAAGTAGCATGGCCTAGTCCTCAGCATTGAACTAATCTTGTCAGGGATTAAAGTGGTATTTTCACATTCAGTATACGGCACCCGGGGAGCAGTTATGGCTGCAGTCTCTTAAACCCCAGGCTGGCAAACAGCGAATCTACAAATACATTCCAGGAAGTAAAGCAGCAGTAAGACATTATTTTTGTAAATAATAATTAATAGCATGTCATCAGGCTGGATCGTATTCACACAGAGCAGAGATCGAGTGACCTCCGGGATCCGTCGGTCACTCAGTAGAGCGTCCAGGAATAGACGTTGTGACATGCACGGCCTCAGATCATCAGACATACCTGGAGCTCATCCATGGTGTATAAATAAGACAACTGTACGAAGACCATTCTACATACATGACGTATTTAGACCTGAGGAGGACGATTCTACGAATGTCTTCTACATCCTGACAGTTAGTACAAACTATTTCACGTCAAGAAGCCCCAGAATTATATGAATTTGGCCGCCGACCCCCATCTGAAAATATGTTGTTCCAGGGACCTCCCCCAGAAGCAGAAATTTGAGTTAAAAACGTTTGCTCTGAAATTTTCTCTGGCGCAAATTCAAAGATTTGCGCCACATTTTCACGAATTTTCAAAAATAGCAGATTTACAAGCTCATAGCGCGGCACTAATCTGCTATTTTTCAATAGCTAAAGTATAACATAATGCTTAAAACACCAAAAAGGGGTTCCCTGAATGGGTTAATACACTCTAGTGTAGTAGTCCAAAGCCTGGTGGAAAGTAACTACATACATTTACTCAAGTTCAATGTAAACATTTTGAGAATGAGATGTGCCACTCAGACACCAGCATGGAAACCGTGGTTACTGTACCTGCTCATAGTGTTGGTGCCACTCAGACACCAGCATGGTGTGGTGTTGTTTTTGGAGTAGTAGATGTTCTTCTTCTTCTGTGTCCTCCTCCTCCTCCTCCTCCTCTTCATCTTCCTCCTCCTCCTCCTCCTCCTCCTCTTCGTCCTCCTCCTCCTCTGTTTCCTGATCTTTCTGTAGTTCTAATCGTTGTTTATGTAGTTGTAGTTGTTGTTGTTGTTGTACATGTTTGTCATCTTCTGTCTCTGTTTCTTCATCTCCTTCCTCTTCCTCTTCCTCTTCTGTGTGTTCTTGTTGTACTTGTAGTTGTTCAGGTTGTTCTACTGTCTCTGTTTCTTCATCTCCTTCCTCCTCTTCCTCCTCTTCATCCTCCTCCTCCTCTGCTTCCTGATCTTTCTGTAGTTCTAATCGTTGTTTATGTAGTTGTTGTTGTTGTACATGTTTGTCATCTTCTGTCTCTGTTTCTTCATCTCCTTCCTCTTCCACTTCCTCTTCCTCTTCCTCTTCCTCTTCCTCTTCCTCTTCCTCTTCCTCCTCTGTGTGTTCTTGTTGTACTTGTATTTGTTCAGGTTGTTCTTCTGTTTCTGTTTCTTCATCACCTTCCTCTTCTTCTACTACTTCTACGTCTTTGTGCTCTTCTTGTAGTTGTTGTTTATCTAGTAGTTGTTCTTCTTCATCTTCTTCTTCGTCTTCTTCTTCTTCTTCTTCTTCTTCTTCTTGTAGTTGTTTATCTAGTAGTTCTTCTGTTTCTTCGTCTTCTTCTTCTTCTTCTTCTTCTTCTTCGTCTTCGTCTTCTTCTTCGTCTTCTTCTTCTTCTTGTAGTAGTTGTAGTTGTAATCGTACTTTATGTAGTTCTTCTGGTTGTTTTTGTTGTTTATCTAGTAGTTGACCTTCGTCATCTTCTATTTCTTCTTCTTCTTCTTCTTCTTCCTCCTCTTCTTCTGGTAGTTGTTTAGCTGGTTCTGGTTGTTGTAGTTTAGCTGGTTCTGGTCGTTGTAGTTGTTTAGCTGGTTCTGGTCGTTGCAGTTCTAGTTGTTTAGTTGGTTCTGGTTGTTGTAGTTCTTCAGTTTCTTCTTTTTCTTCTTGTAGTTGTAGTTTAGCTGGTTCTGGTCGTTGTAGTTGTAGTTTAGCTGGTTCTGGCCGTTGTAGTTTAGCTGGTTCTGGTCGTTGTAGTTGTAGTTTAGCTGGTTCTGGTCGTTGTAGTTGTAGTTTAGCTGGTTCTGGTCGTTGTAGTTGTAGTTTAGCTGGTTCTGGTCGTTGTAGTTGCAGTTTAGCTGGTTCTGGTCGTTGTAGTTGTAGTTGTTTAGCTGGTTCTGGATGTTGTAGTTCTACAGTTTCTTCATCTTCATCATCTCCTACTTCATCGTCTGTTTCTGTGTCTTCTGTCTCTTCTTCTTGAAGTAGCAGTTGTTGTTGTTGTTGCTTCTGTTGTAGTTGTTGTACTAAATGTTGTTGTTGTAATTGTTGTCGTTGTTGTAGTTGTTGTCGTTGTAATTGTTGTCGTTGTAGTAGTTGTTGCTCTAGTTGTAACTGTTGTTGTTGTTGTGGTGTGATGGCGTGGTCAGTCTGTCTCTGTTGTTGTTGTTGTGTGATGGTGTGGTCAGTCTTTCTCCGTCTGTCCTGCAGCAGCTCCATCAGACGCTCCACCTGGACCGCACTCTGACACACAGGAAACTCCACCTGTAGGGACAAACCCACAGGTAACTAGAGACACACCCACAGGTAACTAGAGACACACCCACAGGTAACTCCACCTGTAGACACACCCACAGGTAACTAGAGACACACCCACAGGTAACTCCACCTGTAGACACACCCACAGGTAACTCCACCTGTAGGGACAAACCCACAGGTAACTAGAGACACACCCACAGGTAACTAAAGACACACCCAGAGGTAACTAGAGACACACCCACAGGAAACTAGAGACACACCCACAGGTAACTAGAGACACACCCACAGGTAACTAGAGACACACCCACAGGTAACTAGAGACACACCCACAGGAAACTAGAGACACACCCAGAGGTAACTAGAGACACACCCACAGGTAACTAGAGACACACCCACAGGTAACTCCACCTGTAGGGACACACCCACAGGTAACTAGAGACACACCCACAGGTAACTAGAGACACACCCACAGGAAACTAGAGACACACCCAGAGGTAACTAGAGACACACCCACAGGTAACTAGAGACACACCCACAGGTAACTCCACCTGTAGGGACACACCCACAGGTAACTAGAGACACACCCACAGGTAACTCCACCTGTAGACACACCCACAGGTAACTAGAGACACACCCACAGGTAACTCCACCTGTAGACACACCCACAGGTAACTAGAGACACACCCACAGGTAACTAGAGACACACCCACAAGTCTCCAACTTCTCCATTATTTCAAGAGATCCCTCAACGAGATGCTCTCCATTGCTTAGCTGTAACAAATCCGCCGTGACAATTTACAATTTAGACATTTAGCAGACACTCTTAATGAGTGATTTACAGTAAGCAAGAACAACACATGGTAATACATCAAATACATCAAGAATCATAAGCCAGCTAGTAGCAAGTAGAATATCTGTACAATGAAACTATTAGTATACACTAGAGTGCTGTCGTCTACATAAAATGCTATATAAGTTACATACTGTAAGTTGAGCCTTTAAGTTTGCATACGCCTGTAAGGTTATCGAGGCTAGGGCATGTCTACGGCAAGTGCTACAGGCCAAGATGGAGTCTGAAGAGGTGAGTTTCAGACTATGGCGGAAGATTGGTTGTCCCACCGGCTGTTTTAGTGAAGGTCCTGCCAGCCTCTCTGAATTGGCTGATCTGAGCGTGCGGGGGCCCGGGGGGTTGACTTTGAAGATATGATAATAATAATAATAATATATACGATTTATATAGCGCTTTTCTGGGTACCCAAAGTCGCTTTACAGAAAGAAGTACAGACATATTTATTAGAAAACTATTAAAAAAGGTTTAAAAGGTTAAAAACTAGGAATCAAAATCAAAAGAGGGACAAACAAGAAGGGTGTGTGTGTGTGTGTGTGTGTGTGTGTGGGGGGGGGGGTTATGTAGGGAAAGCCAGTTTGAGTGTGCTTTTGAACATTTCGTGGGGGTGCCGTACCTTTGGTTGCCTTCTAGGCCAGCATCATGCGGCCGTATGCGGCCGCTAGAGGCGGGCTCAATGCGAGACTGCAGACATATTGAAGCTGTGCCACGGCGCACATGTAAACACAAGCTAACAAGACTACAACTCAAAATTATTATGGAAATATTTGATCTTTGTCCCGCTGCTTCGGGTTCATCGTTTCTGCTTGAGAGAGACGAGAACCAGATGCAGGCAGGAGGAGGGAACTGGTGAACTCAATACTGCCACCATCTGGTAGACTCAGGTTAGCCAAAACCTAGCGCTATTCTTCAATTTAACCACATAGTAAAACTATCCCTAACCCAAAACGTATCTCTAATCTTATTCCTCAGTATAAACACATACAAGAATACAAGAACCGCCGCACCGAGCGGTCGGTGTGAGGTCAGTGTGAGGTCGGCGTGAGGTCGGTGTGAGGTCGGTGTGAAAACAATGAGGGTGAGCATTTAGGCATTTAGCAGACGCTCTTAATCCAGAGTGACTTACATTAAGCAAGAACAAAAAGCATGGGAATACATCACATAAAAGCATTTATCATGAAACATGCGTAAGCTAAGAACGTAACAGTGGAATATCTATATAATGAAGCTATACATATAAACTATACATATATACTACTATGCTATACATATGTACTATGATGTGCTATGACTATATACAATGCAATTATAGTGCTGTCTACATAACATGCTATAAGTCTGTATCAAATGCTATCTAGGCGAGTATTCCGGTAACTCTCTCTCACCTCCTCTCCTGTGTTGGTGGTGAGCTGCAGTTCCCCTCCTGTCCTGCGGAGGGCCTCAGCCTGTAGCTGCTTCATCCTCTGGAGCAGAACACTGCTGCTGTTAAACACCTGGAGAGACTTCTGGAGCAGCTCTGGAGAGGAGAGAGGAGAGCAATGCATTTAGAATGGAGAGGAGAGGAGAGCAATGCATTTAGAATGGAGAGGAGAGGAGAGCAATGCATTTAGAATGGAGAGGAGAGGAGAGCAATGCATTTAGAATGGAGAGGAGAGGAGAGCAATGCATTTAGAATGGAGAGGAGAGAAGAGCAATGCATTTAGAATGGAGAGGAGAGGAGAGCAATGCATTTAGAATGGAGAGGAGAGGAGAGCAATGCATTTAGAATGGAGAGGAGAGGAGAGCAATGCGAGACGAGAGGAGAGGAGAGGAGAGGTGTGTGTGTGTGTGTGTGTGTGTGTGTGTGTGTGTGTTACCTCTTCTCACAGAGCTGTGCATGTCTGTCTGTCCTCTGGTCTGCAGAACCTCTGCATGGTCTATACTCACTGCAAACTGAACAGACAGACAGACAGACAGACAGACAGACAGACAGACAGACAGACAGACAGACAGACAGACAGACAGACAGACTTTGGTGATTTTGGTGTTTTCTAGGCATGTATGTAAATACAGAATAACAATTCTGTGCTATTTCACTTTTTTTAAGTTGGAGAAGCACTGTACAATAATTGGAACATTTATCATCGGTAACATCTGTGAAGGAAGTCAGAAGAGGCATCAGGAAGTTGGAAGAGTTATTATGTTCGTAGAGCAAACAGGGCAACATATGGAGGCCAATAATAAATATGCCGTGTAACTTTCCACAGCTAACTGTCGCTGTGTTGACCAGCCCATCATCATCAGTCTAATGGAAACGTCCCTGTGCGTGCGTGCGTGCGTGCGTGCGTGCGTGCGTGCGTGCGTGCGAACACCCCGGGACAACACAAGCTGTTTAAACAACTCTGATCTTCACATTTCCTGCTGTCCTTGTGCAAGCGTTGATGAAACAGACATGGAATCTATGTTGTGTAGTTCACATTTAGATTACTGGAGACACGGATGGTAGAAATCTGAGGCTGTGTGGTGTAGTATAAAGTATAAAGTACCTCCTCAGCGCTGTGTGGTGTAGTATAAAGTATAAAGTACCTCCTCAGTGCTGTGTGGTGTAGTATAAAGTATAAAGTACCTCCTCAGTGCTGTGTGGTGTAGTATAAAGTATAAAGTACCTCCTCAGTGCTGTGTGGTGTAGTATAAAGTATAAAGTACCTCCTCAGCGCTGTGTGGTGTAGTATAAAGTATAAAGTACCTCCTCAGTGCTGTGTGGTGTAGTATAAAGTATAAAGTACCTCCTCAGTGCTGTGTGGTGTAGTATAAAGTATAAAGTACCTCCTCAGCGCTGTGGTAGAACTCCGAGGCCAGCCGCAGCACTTGGTGTCGTCTCTCCAGCAGAGCGATCAGAACGCTCCATCCCTCGCTCAGGGTGTCTGCCATGGCCTCGTACACCTGTAGGGGGTGTCAAAACACACATTGAGCTGTGTTAGACACCTTTACAACCACATTGGTGAAGACATTTCTTTATATTAAGGAATTTATTCCCAGATGTGACATTTTTCTGTTAATATTCGCTGACTAACCAAGGCCTGGTCTCCGCTCCTCTCCTCTGCACTCCTCTCCTCTGCCACGCAGTCTGCCTTCTCCAACAGAGCAAACACCCCACGCTCATGTTTCTAAAAAACAAAACAACAACGATATATTAACCGACAGACAGTAAGCAAGATGAGAGACAGACAGTG
The DNA here is from genome assembly GCF_964188405.1 of Protomyctophum parallelum. Lineage (NCBI taxonomy): Eukaryota > Metazoa > Chordata > Actinopteri > Myctophiformes > Myctophidae > Protomyctophum > Protomyctophum parallelum. The sequence continues at coordinate 10,089,331 of NC_139707.1, forward strand.
TAGGAGAGAGACAGACAGTAGGACAGCTGAGAGACAGACAGTAGGACAGCTTAGAGGGAGAGACAGTAGTCTAGGAGAGACAGACAGGACAGCTGAGAGGGAGACAGTGCAGGAGAGAGACAGACAGTAGGACAGCTGAGAGGGAGACAGTGTAGGAGAGACACACCGTAGGAAAGTGTGCGCGTGCGTGCGTGCGTGCGTGAGTGTACCTTCAGTTTGTCCAGCAGTTGGCGGTGCTCCTGTAACAGAGAGCGGTTCTCTTCCTGGTTGGAACCGATCTCACAAAGCTCTGGATGGGCTTCAGTCAGCTGCAGGTGGACCAGGGACCCGCTCTGCAGGCGTATACAGATCAGTGTTACTAGTACTATACTACTAGTACTAATACTACTACTAGTACTAGTGCTGGTACTATTACTAGTACTAATGCTAGTACTACTCAGACTTAACTAAGAGTAGCAATAATACCAGTAAAAGGTCTTTATTCAGAATATGACTAAGGTCAATACGGCCATTGAAGTCATTGATTTTTCTTTCTTTTCGTTTCTTCATGTCATTCTTCAGGTAATCATAGCTCAGAGTAATGTCTTGTGGAGAAAACAACAAGTTGAGAAAACGGGCTTGAAAGGTTCACTTCTGCGGAGTCTAACATTACACCTACATGTTCTAATTCATATTTACATGTCTTCTGTGGACTCTAACATTACACCTACATGTTTTATTTCATATTTACATGTCTTCTGTGGACTCTAACATTACACCTACATGTTTTATTTCATATTTACATGTCTTCTGTGGACTCTAACATTACACCTACAAGTTTTATTTCATATTTACATGTCTTCCGTGGACTCTAACATTACACCTAGCTACATGTTTAAGCATTTATTTCATATTTACATCTCTGACACTTATTTCAGACATGCTGTAGTATGTGAAGAGTCTGATACTAATCTCAATCTGCAAAGTAACTAAACTTTTCAGAGTATAGTAGAGTAAAAGGTTTACAAAATAAAATAAAAAGTACCTCAACATGTACTCAACTATTAAAAGGTACAGTAGATTCACCACAGCGTACATGCAACATAATAGCCTGGATCTAAAAGTAGAAAGTGGGTGTTTGTTACTTTGTTTAATGTATGTGTCATTAAATATAATTAATCAAATGACAACCATAAAACCAGACACCACACACACACACACACACACACACACACACACACACACACGGATCCAAAGTTCCAAACTAAATATCTGAGTTGTAAAATGTGTTGTAAAACACACATACTGTACATGTCTGCACATCACTGATATGCACTCGCACGCACACACACACACACACACACACACACACACACACACACACACACACACACACACACACACACACACACACACACACACACACACACACACACACACACACACACACACACACACACACACACACACACACACACACACACACACAAGCCCCTTGCGGGCAGGCACTGAGGCCTCTCCTTTACGACTGCACTCCGGTAAATGCCATATCAAGCATGCCGACGATGACTGGACTGCACTGTCAACAATGACCTCCATCTCAACGTCAACAAGACCAAGGAGATGGCCGTGGTTGCGTGCGTACCAGCCCCGCTCAGTTTGCGTTTGGCCTAGATAACTGCTGCACGCACGCTACCCAGTAGGCCAGGGGTGCCCACACATTTTTGACGTGATTTCAAAATGACCAGCTCAACAAGATCTACCCACCGAGAAAAATATATACCCTTGCTGAAAATAGTTTACATATGTAATGTACCTGAGGTGGCTTTGGAATATATAGCGGAGCTGTCGTTATGTATAAGACAAATGCATAGAGGGGGAAGAAATGGAATAGGTAGGGTCTTTTTGTATTTCATTTGTAATGCTATACCAATGTTTTTGTGCACAGCAACACTCTTTAATACGGTTCAATACATACTTAGATGGGGATTTATGACAGGCAGTTGCTGCTGTCAAAATATGACAAAAAACACTTTGTGTTTGGACTTTGGAATAGACACTCATGCTTTCTAAGGTGTGATTTGGGGCCCTAAAGATGAATACAAAATTAATATCAACATTCTAATACTGTCAAATCTTTAGATAGGGAGGGGGGTGAAATTATGACAGGCAGTTTCTGCTGTCAAAATAAAAGTATAAAAGTAAACTTACAGGATGAATAGACAACATGTGAATGAAAGCAACATGTCATGTTGTGCAACATGCTTGAAATGCCAAACAGACACGAGGCCTTACATCACCTTTGGCGACCCCCCCAGGGGGGGCCGGACCACAGGTTGGGAAACACTGAGTCAAAGTCCTTCACTAAAGGCTTTGTCCACAATGTCCCTTTATTCACTAAAGGCTGTGTCCACAATGTCCCTTCATTCACTAAAGGCTTTGTCCACAATGTCCCTTCATTCACTAAAGGCTGTGTCCACAATGTCCCTTCATTCACTAAAGGCTGTGTCCACAATGTCCCTTCATTCACTAAAGGCTGTGTCCACAATGTCCCTTCATTCACTAAAGGCTGTGTCCACATGTCCCTTTATTCACTAAAGGCTGTGTCCACAATGTCCCTTCATTCACTAAAGGCTGTGTCCACAATGTCCCTTCATTCACTAAAGGCTGTGTCCACAATGTCCCTTCATTCACTAAAGGCTGTGTCCACAATGTCCCTTCATTCACTAAAGGCTGTGTCCACAATGTCCCTTCATTCACTAAAGGCTGTGTCCACATGTCCCTTCATTCACTAAAGGCTGTGTCCACAATGTCCCTTCATTCACTAAAGGCTGTGTCCACAATGTCCCTTCATTCACTAAAGGCTGTGTCCACAATGTCCCTTCATTCACTAAAGGCTGTGTCCACAATGTCCCTTCATTCACTAAAGGCTGTGTCCACAATGTCCCTTCATTCACTAAAGGCTGTGTCCACAATGTCCCTTCATTCACTAAAGGCTGTGTCCACAATGTCCCTTCATTCACTAAAGGCTGTGTCCACAATGTCCCTTCATTCACTAAAGGCTGTGTCCACAATGTCCCTTCATTCACTAAAGGCTGTGTCCACAATGTCCCTTCATTCACTAAAGGCTGTGTCCACAATGTCCCTTCATTCACTAAAGGCTGTGTCCACAATGTCCCTTCATTCACTAAAGGCTGTGTCCACAATGTCCCTTCATTCACTAAAGGCTGTGTCCACAATGTCCCTTCATTCACTAAAGGCTGTGTCCACAATGTCCCTTCATTCACTAAAGGCTGTGTCCACAATGTCCCTTCATTCACTAAAGGCTGTGTCCACAATGTCCCTTCATTCACTAAAGGCTGTGTCCACAATGTCCCTTCATTCACTAAAGGCTGTGTCCACAATGTCCCTTCATTCACTAAAGGCTGTGTCCACAATGTCCCTTCATTCACTAAAGGCTGTGTCCACAATGTCCCTTCATTCACTAAAGGCTTTGTCCACAATGTCCCTTCATTCACTAAAGGCTGTGTCCACAATGTCCCTTCATTCACTAAAGGCTGTGTCCACAATGTCCCTTCATTCACTAAAGGCTGTGTCCACAATGTCCCTTCATTCACTAAAGGCTGTGTCCACAATGTCCCTTCATTCACTAAAGGCTGTGTCCACAATGTCCCTTCATTCACTAAAGGCTGTGTCCACAATGTCCCTTCATTCACTAAAGGCTGTGTCCACAATGTCCCTTCATTCACTAAAGGCTGTGTCCACAATGTCCCTTCATTCACTAAAGGCTGTGTCCACAATGTCCCTTCATTCACTAAAGGCTGTGTCCACAATGTCCCTTCATTCACAAGTTCACATAGCAGCACACAACTATTCCCACGTGCTATTGTTGTTAAAAGAACAGATATAGCATATCTAGACTATTTGTTTTCAGTTTTAGAAAAGAAGGCAAGTGAGTTTTGAGGGAGGGTGCCTGTGCGTGTGTGCGTGTGTGTGTGTGTGCATGTGTCCCCATTGACACGTTACATGTCACCCTTTTCAGCTGACATGCCACAGATAGCTTGACAGATCGCAGTCAGCCTTGGAATGTACTGCATGCACGCATGCACACACGCATGCATGCATGCATGCATGCACGCACGCACGCACGCACGCACGCACGCACGCACGCACGCACGCACGCACGCACGCACGCACGCACGCACGCACGCACACACACACACACACACACACACACACACACACACACACACACACACACACACACACACACACACACACACACACACACACACACACACACACACACACACACACACACACACACACGTTAAAGGTGCAATGTCGAGAGACCACCAATGAAGACAACAACAACATTGTGTCAATGAGTGGTAACGACATGGTAATGAATCCAACACATGAATATAATATATGTTTAAACAAAAGACAAACAAACTAAATCTAAATAAACTAAAACAGACATTACGACTTTAAGTAAGTAAGCTATTTCATAGCCAAAAAGAAAAGCAAAAAATAAATAAAATCAACTAACTGGTCAAACATTTTGGCCAAATTGTCAAACATTATAAGAAAGAGGCAATCATTTTGACAATAGCAGGTCTATTTTCACCATATTTATCAAGCAAAATGCAATCTGAGAACCCATCTGCAAATAAAGGAAAAACAGCCCTCTTATCTTATCCTACTATAAATGTGTCACGTCTCTCTCTCTCTCTGTGTGTGGGTGTGTGTGTGTGTGTGTGTGTGTGTGTGTGTGTGTGTGTGTGTGTGTGTGTGTGTGTGTGTGTGTGTGTGTGTGAGTGTGCCTGGGCCATGTCCACAGGCTAGTGGTCAGAGGCTTGAGGATTATAGGGCTGTCCAAGTGTAAGGCAAAGCAGCTTGCAACATATTGAAGGAGAAGATGCTTTTTGTACCCATGATTTACTTTCGGTGTTGGTAATATGACAGACTGAAGTGACCAATGTTGGCTGTGTGAATAAGTTCATGCGTCTATATTCTGTACATGTAGGGCTTGTTTGGACTCAAGCACTGTGACACGTGATGTTTCGAGTGGGTAGTATATCAGAAGCAACTGAAAATATTTGTGCCCTTGATAATGTATTTTATAAATGTGGACTCAAATAAAGAAATTGTGTGTGTGTGTGTGTGGCAGTTCACCCTGCCACTGATGATATATTTAACGACTGTATTAAGTTCTTGTTATTTCTTCCCTGTTAATCTAACAGGAAGGTAAAGTGTGACAGTGTGCGTGTGTGTACGGTTTTAATGCACGTAACTCGAGAACTGTTCGCAGCACCGACTTCATATTCGACACACGCGTTCCACACCCCCACATGGAGTGCACTGCCCGGTATCGAGTCGGTCGGACCCACGGTTCTCCAGAACCACCACAAAAGGCTCTGGTCAGGCTCTGCCAGTGGGCCTAATCACCTGTGCAATTTCCAGCCTCTGCCTCAGCCAATTGATTGCCATGGCAAGCCTATACCTACCAATTGATTACTTAACCAGTCCACTTTTCACAGTCAGTTTGCACTCTTCACACACAGACAGACAGACAGACAGACATGTATACCTTCAGCACAGAGATGACGAGCTGTGATTGGCCGACCTGCACGGCCACGGTACTGAGCGTGGTGAAAGAGGGGTGCCCTGTCGATTTCATGCTGCCGTCTCCTCCACTGGGGGGCGCTGTGTCCTCCGTCACTCCAGACGTCATGACGGACAGACGGACAGCTCAACCTATCCTACTCTTGTCTTTCTGTCCCGTGGTTTGGGTCCAGTGCCTCTCGGGAGTCTCCCTATAGAGAGGTCCTCGTCACACTGGGAGGAGGTTGACCCCCGGTCAGAGAAAAATAAAAGTATCAGATGGGAGGGATTATATCTCCACACTGGCCTTGGAACGCCTCGGGATCCCCCAGGAGGAAGTTACTATAATGTTGCTCTAGGGAGGGAAGTCTGGAGCTCTCTGGTGGAGCTGTTGCCCCCACGACCCGGCTATGGATAAGCGGTTGAAGATGGATGTATGGATGGTTGGTTGAGCCTAGTGTCGCTGGTACCAAGTAGACTGCTGTGTCTGAAACCATCACAGTTCGGTCGTCGTTGCTCTCCAGATGCAAACTTATAACTATACAACCAATAAAAAACTAAAAAAAAACTACGACTAAAATTACTGTGGAAGAACTACAACTAATTTACAATAAAACTACAACGAGTTTACTGTGACAGACAGCATGTCCTCCTGTCTCTGTCCTCCCTCTTCTCTGCTGCCTTGATAATGTCTGTCCAGCATTGCCCACAGTCATGTGAGACAGCTGACACACACACACAGAGAGAGAGAGAGAGAGAGAGAGAGAGAGAGAGAGAGAGAGGGGGGGGGGGGGGTCTGTAAAAATAGATGTGGTTTCCATTAGGATTATCACACGCATGCCTGTCACCCCCCCCCCCCCCCCCACACACACACACACACACGGATGGTACATAAACATATTTCACTCACAGACAGCCAGCAGCACGCTGACAAACACAGACATTTAACACAAACCATGATGACAGAACACACACACACACACACACACACACACACACACACACACACACACACACACACACACACACACACACACACAGAGCTCCTGTCTTCACAGTTTGTATTTTAACATGGACATAATTGCTATTAATTATAACCTTCCGTTTGTTATTGGATATAGCTAGCCCACTGAGCATTTTTTTGTAGTCTAATAGACGTCTAAATGGCTAACCCAAACTCGGGTAAAAATAGTCTAAAAATGTCTAAAAATGTGCAGTCTAGGCTTAGATTAGACGTTGAAACAACGTTGTTTTATTTATTTATTTATTTGACAGGGACAAAGCTCATTAATCAACATGTCAGTTTTCACCTCAATGTAAATGGGCCAGAGTTAGCCAAAGCTAAATTGAATCTGTATGTAGGCTCTTAAAAAGGTCTACATTTAGGCCTTGGGGCTAAAAACAAATGGGCCCAGAATGATCGATGGACTGATTTTACCAATACGTCCTCATGTTTACCGCAGACGTCATCACCAATTGACCAGGGAAACACAAAAGTTTGGGTCACACAATTGGCAGGTGGTGTGATTAAATACCCAGCACATATCGCAAACTTTTGTGTTTCCCTGGTCAATTGGTGATGACGTTTGTGGTGATCAGAGGAAGTTTTGATAAATTAAGTCCAGCTGTCATTCCGGGCCCCTTTGCCCGGAGAGAAAGACGTCCGTGTGCATCTCGTGAAAAAGTGGAGATAATTGACTAAATACACGTTTTGTGCCAGAACTTTCACATGGATATTAAACTAGAGGACCATATTTCACTTCACGTCTTTGGAATTATTGAATGGGTGAGTACAAATAAAGCATTTATCACATTTAATGCTGCAAATTGTAAAGTGTATGAAACAACAGGAGGAGACATTCTAGTGGCTAGTTTGGCGGAGCTGCTCTGCTGCATGCATGGGAGTTCATAACCCCTTTCGGAACCCTCCGCGTAAAGCTTTTCTGAATTTTGATCTCGCTTTACGTAGGGTCCCTGTGCATTTCTTCCACACGCTATGATAAGGCAGATGTACATACCCTCCTTTCAGGCCGTGCTATGTCCTGGTGGTGGCAGTGAGATGTTTCAAAAGATGCATAAAGCGGCTATAGGAGACAATGGAAACGTGGGAGAAATTTAATTTGGCGCAGATGCCGTTAAGTAATGTTTGACCGTTTTGGCTTCTCTCTTCCACACTTCCTTGACTTCCTTATTGACTTCCCATTGTACCGCCTCCCGCACCGAGACTGGCTAGCTGAGACAGAGCAGATCAGAGGCAAGAACATAGGCGCAGCTAGCCACTCTCGGTGCGGGAGGCGGTACAATGGGAAGTCAATAAGGTAGTCAAGGAAGTGAGGAATAGAGAAGCCAAAACTCAAGGAATAAAAATCTTGCAGTGTGTACCGGCCTTTATAGAGAGGCAGGGGCTGAAATCCTATAAGTGGGCACTTTTGGACAAAAATAGCGAAAATTGCAGATCTACAAGCTCTCTCAACGTGTCGCGCCTGCGACGTGTTGAGAGCTTGTAGTTCAGCTATTTTCGGGGCGCAACCCAGCACTCTTTAGCTAGTGGTAATGTACGACATTGGATTTCGAAACAAATTTGATCAACGCAAAATGCTGCGTTCCAAGTTCATTCTCTGAATGCTGCCTTAAGGAGTGGCATTTGCATTTCTTTCACCATGTAGTAAATGCTGCATTCATTCGTGGTCTGGAGAGGGCAGTTGTTTTACAGACGGGTAAAAGGGCAGGGGCTGAAGCCCCCTTTGATGTCTATGTGTGCACGTACCTGATTGTCTGTGATTCTGGCCACCACCACCAAACACTCTTCTTACTGCTCAAAATGGAACCCCGGCTCACTTCCTGGCACCTCACTTCCTGGAAGTGGAACTCTTCCTGGAACTATTGCTGACATGGTTTGTCCCCACAGCTCCCCCTATGGTCAAATCTTGTCATTTTGTCAACAAAAGATGGATGACCATGTTTGTTTAACTACACTCACAAAACACCATATATTCTCTATAGATGGCCATGTTTAACTACACAAAACAGAGCCTGCTCAAGGACTACAGATGTAAATTAGCTTCTGGCTGGTGAAAACTGACATGTTGATTAATGCGCATTGTCCATGTCGAATAAATACATACATAAAATAAAAGATTTGTATAACAAAATCACACCAATCTGAACTGAGTGGTGCTGTACTGTACTACTGTAGTATACTAATCTTTTTTTCATGATTTTCAACGATTAAAAAAAATCATGAAAAACGACATACTATCTATGTCTGAGGAAAATTATTTCCACACATCACAAAGAGTTTCTTGTGTTTTTATTTAATTTTGTCATTTTTTTAAATTCATAATCATCACTAGAGGACAATAACAACAACCCCTCCCGTTCCCCTTTTAAAAACAGCAAAAATAATCAACAAGCTTTTTATTTAATTTTTTTCTTTCTTTTTTTTCTTTTTCTTTTTTTACAAAATCCATCCTATAATAGGACACCAGGAAGGAAAAATTATAATAATTAAACCAGCGGTGTAAAATAACTAAGTACATTTACTTAAGTACAATGTTGAGGTATTTGTACTTTCCTTGAATATTTCCAATTTCCAATATTTTTACTTCTACTCCACTACGTCTCGGATCCAAATATTGTACTTTTACTCCACTACATTTTATTTGACAGCTTTAGTTACTTTGTATTATTATTAATATTACAAAACATATACATTAACCACTTCGGCCCTATATACATTTTGGCCATTTTGAAAATAGCCGATCTACGAGCTCACAATGCGTCACATCGCGACGCATTGTGAGCTTGTAGATCAGCTATTTTCAAAACATTTTTACATACACTCGAAAACTTGCGTAAGGAACGTTCTGCATATTGAGTACTTTCTAATTTCTAATAAAAGTACATTTTGATAGCAATACTTTTGTACTTTTACTCAAGTACATTTTGAATTCACTTGTAACGGAGTAACTTCTACATTGCAGTATTGATATACTTTTACTTAAGTAAAAACAACTGAGTACATTTTGTCCACCACTGACGACAACAAAACAAAACAATAAAGTCATGTACAAGAGCGCTTTCCAAACTGTGGAGTCGACAGATCTACAAACCCCTCGCTTTGCTCTGCGTTGTGACCCAGAAGACACAGATCTACAAACCCCTCGCTTTGCTCTGTGTTGTGACCCATAAGGTACAGATCTACAAATTGTATATGTCCATATATTGTATCCTATACTGTGCCAACCTCGAGAGATTACGAGATTTGATTAAAAATCATTTAAACAAATAGTATTTTGTCTTTTATGTTTAGCATCCGTTAACTTCCGTGGCTAGCATCCATATAGGCCTGTCATTGTTGACCCAGCCGACGTGATAATCTGTTACACGCGCAGTGTTATTAGAGACATTTATGCTCAGAATGGCATAAAATGCCATGTTTATAACCTGACTCCGCCAGATGGTGGCAGTATTGAGTTCACCAGTTCCCTCCTCCTGCCTGCATCTGGGCTCTCTCAAGCAGAAACGATAAACCGGAAGCAGCGGGACAAAAATGATGATATCTCCATAATAATTTTGAGTTGTAGTCCTGTTAGGTTGTGTTTACATTTGCGCCGTGGCAGCGTTTCAATACATCACCAGTCTCGCGTTGATCCCGCCTCTAGCGGCCACATACGGCCGCATATCGCTCCGAGCAGCATTTGATCGGAGTACATCGTCTCTGCCCAGAGAGAGACCAGATGGGAGCAGGAGGAACTCACTGCTGCCACCAGCAGGCGGAGTCAGGTTAATGTTCATAGCTTATTAATCCGAGCCGCGATGATCGTCGTGGCTGCTCTGGGGGCGATGGTCCGTTCCTTCCCTATGCTTACACTAAATGACTGTTAGGAACCAAATGTACTTTATGGGTCTGTAACTCTGAGAGTGTGCAAATGGAACCATATGGACCCCGTTTCAGAGTCAAATTAACATTGATTTTACAATAAGAATTGGGGGTCCCTGCAGAGATAGAAATGCCTTTAAACGGGGGTCCGTAGCCTAATGCAAGTCAAACTGGGGGTCCTTGAAATTAAAGTGATTGAAAATCACTGCTAGAGCCGTAATACAAATCTTCTCTCTTATGGAGGGGTCCCTGCATGGCTTATATTTTCAAATGGGGCGTCCTCCCGCGGGCTAATAAATGTGGATTTGGGGGTCCTTCCTCGACATGAAAAAGTTTGAGAACCACTCCTGTACAAGAACCCCCCCCCCCCCCCCCCGGTACACTAAACTCTCTGAGATGTGACATATCTCAAAAATATATGTATGTATATATACACTCTGCTGTATTTGTTTTGTACAAAATGTGACGACACTGTAGCTCTGGTCCATAGCTCTGAGGCCTTCATTAGAGCTATGATACTCTCGTCTTCCTGCCCTCGCATGAAATGCAGACCAGCCTCTCGACTGTAGCGAAAATATAAAGAACGTTTTACCTACTCACCAATACAAAGGCTGCTTGTGTAATTCAAAATCCTACTTTCCTTAGTGGACGCACTCTGAGCTCTGATGAAGACCTTGGCTATGGACCAGAGTTAATGACACTGTATGCTCTCTCTCTCTCTCTCTCTCTCTGTAGGCATGCAAACACCTGTTACTGTAATTAGCCTATACACCGTTAGAAAAAACTAATTATACATCTTAAAGGTTTCCTGACATTAATTCTAACCAATTTCTTTATTTTTCGTTTTTCTTAATAGGTTTCATGACCCCAATTACACCCAAACACCACCTGAACTTTGAACATTTTCTGAGCTGCCATGAAAACAGGCAAACAGGCCTCAACAATCTGCTGGCAAATCCCTATGTCATAATATGGGATTTGTGGACTGTTACATCACAGGCAAATCAGAGCACTTGTTTGAGCCAGAAAACCCCAGACCACAGAACATCTACTGAATGTTAAAAGGTTTCAGGGTTTTTTTTGGGGTGTAATTGAGCTCAGAAAACCTACTAAAACGTTTAGTTTTATGTCACGATCCCTTTAAAGGGACATAAAAAATAAAATAAAACGTTGGTTAATTGTATCGTCTACTCAGGCTTATGTGAACACATAAGGAGTTTTTAAACTCCTTCACCACCACGTTCAAGTTCTAGTTTACCTCTCACAGCAGCACGCTTTTCAGCCCTAAGCCCTTATTTTGAAGAGCCACCAGCTGTTTTGGTGAACCGGAAGTAACAATCGTTTCCGAGGGCACTCGCTAGACACTTTCGTTTCGAGGTCACATGATACGGTATGCCGCGAGGTCACATGGTACGGTATACCGCGAGGTCACATGGTACGGTGTGCCGCGAGGTCGCGGGGATTTGAGCTCCTAACACATGGATGTTCTGTATGACGATCACCTCAATCGGAGATTCAATTCCGAGATAAACGCCACTGAAGATCGTCGCTAAAGAGTGTGATCGGAGAGGAAATATTCAATGACGTCACAACGCGGAAGCAAAACGTTGCCTGCAGGCAACGGTGTTCACAAAAGCCGGTGTTCACAAAAGCCTGAGTAGATAAAACGATCCCTTTAAACTAACCCTTCAGTCATCCATCGCAACATCCTTTTTTGTTTCACTTGAAACATGAAGAAATGGTGAACAATTCATGAACCGTTTTCCAGTGCAATCATTCATGTTTGTTAAAAAAATAAATTAATAAGAATAATAACAGACAGACAGACAGACAGACAGACAAGCGGACAGTGAGGAAAATCCAATCTGCATTCTTTATCACAACATTCAGTTCCTATATTGTAGAAAAGTGTTGAATTTCTTGTAAAACTAGTGAATGTCAGTCAAGTTGCTAATAATGGTGACAATTGTAATAATAATAACAGCAGCGATACAATTCAGTAAATAATTGGACCCTCCCCCTTCTGCTATCACTCGTTTAAAGAAACCCTCACGTTTGAGTTTTTTCTTGTTTAAGAATAAAAGATCGACGGTGATTTATTTAAGAAGTGAATCTTTCAAAGCGTCTGATTTCGTGGCCGAAATCTGTTATGCAGAGTGAAGAACGTAATGGTGAGCTGACCTCACACATCGGTCGGAGTGAATAACGTATTGGTGAGCTGACCTCACACAGCGGTCAGAGTGAATAATGTATTGGTGAGCTGACCTCACACAGCGGTCAGAGTGAAGAACGTAATGGTGAGCTGACCTCACACAGCGGTCAGAGTGAAGAACGTAATGGTGAGCTGACCTCACACGGCGGTCAGAGTGAATAACGTATTGGTGAGCTGACCTCACACTGCGGTCAGAGTGAAGAACGTAATGGTGAGCTGACCTCACACGGCGGTCAGAGTGAAGAACGTAATGGTGAGCTGACCTCACACATCGGTCGGAGTGAATAACGTATTGGTGAGCTGACCTCACACAGCGGTCAGAGTGAATAACGTATTGACGTATTGGTGAGCTGACCTCACACAGCGGTCAGAGTGAAGAACGTAATGGTGAGCTGACCTCACACAGCGGTCAGAGTGAATAACGTATTGGTGAGCTGACCTCACACAGCGGTCAGAGTGAATAACGTATTGGTGAGCTGACCTCACACAGCGGTCAGAGTGAAGAACGTATTGGTGAGCTGACCTCACACAGCGGTCAGAGTGAAGAACGTAATGGTGAGCTGACCTCACACAGCGGTCAGAGTGAATAACGTAATGGTGAGCTGACCTCACACGGCGGTCAGAGTGAATAACGTAATGGTGAGCTGACCTCACACAGCGGTCAGAGTGAATAACGTATTGGTGAGCTGACCTCACACAGCGGTCAGAGTGAAGAACGTAATGGTGAGCTGACCTCACACAGCGGTCAGAGTGAAGAACGTAATGGTGAGCTGACCTCACACAGCGGTCAGAGAATAAACACACTATATACGCCATGTTGTCGGCGCCGGGCGGGCAGCGCGACACTGCTAATGGAATAATCAACATGTCCGTATGGCGACAATATTAACACTCCGAGCGGCGTAAACGGAGGTCCCCGTCCTATCAAATGATCCCGCTCGTCGCCCAGAGACGGAGATTAATCACAGGACGGAACATTTCTGATATTATAACCGAGCACACCGCTGGCCAATATTCTATGTCATATTCGGTTGGGACGTCATCCAAAGTGCTCCCCCTCCATTTTAGTGGATGAGACCGAGAATCTTAAAACGTGAAAAACTCTTGATCTAAATCAATTGTCCAATTATAACCAAAGATTATGTGTTAGACGGCCCGTCGCGGTCCCGTTGCTTGTCGCGTTAGACGTAATCATACCTGACGTTGTTGTCGATCGCCTCGGCGGTGTTTTGGCTACATCTAGCTACTCCAGAGATGCCTGCCTGGTGCACCTTGAAATGCGCTCCGTAGCTGCAAACCGCTGGGCGACCTGATTTAACCCATTCTGACCTGAGATCAGATTCATACGAGGTTTCCGCCGGACACACACTGGTCTGATGAACCCATTCTGACCTGAGATCAGATTCTAAAAATGTCAGTCGCTCTTCGATTTTTCAAAAATAGCAGACCTACAAGCTCGTATCGCGCCACTCGGTGGCGCGATATGAGCTTGTAGATCTGCTATTTTTAAATAGCTAAAGCATAACATGATGCTGACACCAAAATGGGTGCCCGGTCAGAATGGGTTAATGGTCCTAAATACGGAGACGAACGAGACGAAACTGCATTAATGACACACACCCTCTCGAGTAATGTTCATAAGACCACATGCACTGAATGTCAAGTCTCTAGGTTTTCTCCAGAATATGTATGACACTGATTTACTACGACACTATGTATGTAGCCTATGGCACGTGAGGAGTCCAACTAGGACTAGTGGTTCTCCAAATGTTATATTTGCAAGGACCCCGCATGAACTCTGAGAGTGTACACATGGAACCAATGAACACTCTCAGACGTTACAGAGCTGTTATGGACAACGCATTAACTCTGAGAGTGTACACATGGAACCAATGAACACTCTCAGACGTTACAGAGCTGTTATGGACAACGCATTAACTCTGAGAGTGTACACATGGAACCAATGAACACTCTCAGACGTTACAGAGCTGTTATGGACAACGCATTAACTCTGAGAGTGTACACATGGAACCAATGAACACTCTCAGACGTTACAGAGCTGTTATGGACAACGCATTAACTCTGAGAGTGTACACATGGAACCAATGAACACTCTCAGACGTTACAGAGCTGTTATGGACAACGCATTAACTCTGAGAGTGTACACATGGAACCAATGAACACTCTCAGACGTTACAGAGCTGTTATGGACAACGCATTAACTCTGAGAGTGTACACATGGAACCAATGAACACTCTCAGACGTTACAGAGCAGGGCTATAGCTCAGTCATTCTGTACGTCCGTAACTACAACAAAACCTTTTTCCTTTTGGTTTCAGTCAAACATGGCGGGGGAGGGTAAAGAAGATGACTGACAGCCCGCCGCGTCGCCGCCCACAGAGGATGACTGACAGGCCGTCGAGCCACCGCCCACTGAGGATGACTGACAGCCCGTGGAGCCGCCGCCCACTGTCCACCAAGGCAGTCTGGGATGTGCTTTAGTGTCTCAGAGTCGGCCATGTTTGAAGGGGCGTCGTTTCGTTTTTTTATTTTTGCCTTTTGAGTCAGGTCTGTCTGTCTGTCTGTTGCACTCGCTCCTCCTGCGTTTAGTCACCTGGTGGAACTCATCCAAACCGAACCTACTACCGGGCTACTCCTCCTCCTCCTCATCCTACTCCTCCTCCCCCCTCGTCAGGGGGAGGGGCTACTCCTCCTCCCCCCTCGTCAGGGGGAGGGGCTACTCCTCCTCCTCCTCCTCCTCCACCCTCCTACTCGGTGGGAGGGGCTGCTCCTGGAGACAGGCGCGGTAGAAGCTGGTCAGTGTTGAGATCAGGTGCTGACGACTGGACGGACACAGCTGGTGACCTTCATCTGGATAGATCTGGACGGAGACAGAGGACATTATCTATCTATCTATCTATCTATCTATCTATCTATCTATCTATCTATCTATCTATCTACAGCTGGTGACCTTCATCTGGGTAGATCTGGATGGCGACAGAGAGACATAAGTAACTAAATAAAATAAAAGTAAGTAATTAATATTGGGACTTTATTACTTCAATACTCTCAGGGAGAGCTTCCATGGGACTGGACCTTAGAGTATATGAATAGAGACGGCACCCGGAGGAAACCCTGGGCCGAAATGGACATAGTGGTGCTGGGCCAAACACATGAACGCGCTGGTCCGTTGACTATCATTGCGGACGTTCATGATGACGCTGATGAACGCTGTTTCATACGTGAACGGCCAGCGCGTTCATGTGTTTGGCCCAATCAATCTCAAAATGCACTCTGTTCCTACCCGGAAGGAGGAGTGAAATCGCCTCATGCGCTTTCGAGCAACTTAATGCAAGTGGACGGGAGGAGAAATTCGGTGCCGTCTCTATTAATATAATTATACTCTAAGGGCAGGCCTGGCCTCCACGCCGGCTGCGTCAGCATGTCTCACACCGAACACAGCTTCGTCCACGCGCTGCGGTGATATTATGCTAAATCACCGCAGCGCCACAACAAGCCTCCGGGTGTCCTCGTCTCGATGCAAGACAGGGTGCAGGGTGTAGTTTGTGTAGTTGGTGTACCTGCGTGGTGTAGTTTGTGTACCTGCGTGGTGTAGTTTGTGTACCTGCGTGGTGTAGTTTGTGTACCTGCGTGGTGTAGTTTGTGTAGTTGGTGTACCTGCGTGGTGTAGTTTGTGTACCTGCGTGGTGTAGTTTGTGTACCTGCGTGGTGTAGTTTGTGTAGTTTGTGTACCTGCGTGGTGTAGTTTGTGTACCTGCGTGGTGTAGTTTGTGTACCTGCGTGGTGTAGTTTGTGTAGTTGGTGTACCTGCGTGGTGTAGTTTGTGTAGTTGGTGTACCTGCGTGGTGTAGTTTGTGTACCTGCGTGGTGTAGTTTGTGTACCTGCGTGGTGTAGTTTGTGTACCTGCGTGGTGTAGTTTGTGTACCTGCGTGGTGTAGTTTGTGTAGTTGGTGTACCTGCGTGGTGTAGTTTGTGTACCTGCGTGGTGTAGTTTGTGTACCTGCGTGGTGTAGTTTGTGTAGTTGGTGTACCTGCGTGGTGTAGTTTGTGTAGTTGGTGTACCTGCGTGGTGTAGTTGGTGTACCTGCGTGGTGTAGTTTGTGTACCTTGCGTGGTGTAGTTTGTGTAGTTGGTGTACCTGCGTGGTGTAGTTTGTGTACCTTGCGTGGTGTAGTTTGTGTAGTTGGTGTACCTGCGTGGTGTAGTTTGTGTACCTGCGTGGTGTAGTTTGTGTACCTGCGTGGTGTAGTTTGTGTACCTGCGTGGTGTAGTTTGTGTAGTTGGTGTACCTGCGTGGTGTAGTTTGTGTACCTTGCGTGGTGTAGTTTGTGTACCTGCGTGGTGTAGTTTGTGTACCTTGCGTGGTGTAGTTTGTGTACCTGCGTGGTGTAGTTTGTGTAGTTTGTGTACCTGCGTGGTGTAGTTTGTGTACCTGCGTGGTGTAGTTTGTGTACCTGCGTGGTGTAGTTTGTGTACTTGTAGGCCTACATACCTGCAGGGTGTAGTTTGCTCCCACTTTCACCAGCTGTTTGATGAGCTCAGCCGTGTGCTGGAAGTGAATGCTCGCTGGAATAAGAAATACATTAAAATATGTTTACGCAGAATGAAAAAATACATTAAAATATGTTTATGCAGAATGAAAAAATACATTAAAATATGTTCACGCAGAATGATAAAATACATTAAAATAATATGTTCACTCAGAATGAAAAAATACATTAAAATATGTTTACGCAGAATGAAAAAATATATTAAAATATGTTTACGCAGAATGAAAAAATACATTAAAATATGTTTACGCAGAATGAAAAAATACATTAAAATATGTTTACGCAGAATGATAAAATACAATTCCCATTTCTGACTGAGTAGAAATAATATACCTCCAAACCGTGCTGGATTAAGAGCATCTGCTAAATGCCTAAAATTGTAAAATCTATATCGGAATTTCAAGATTATCTCTCTTTGTGTGTGTGTGTGTGTGTGTGTGTCTCTCTCTCTGTGTCTCTATGTCTCTCTCTCACCGTCGGCCGTCCCATGCACCAACATGAGGGTGTGCTCTCGGAGAGACAGAGTGTTCTGCAGCACACTGGAGAACTGTGGACGAAAATACAAAAACACAAACAATATACAGATATAAAACATCTAACATAGATAATAGTTTTATAGTGATATAATAGGTGATGGTACCATTAACCACCTATAGAAGGCAAAATATCCAAAATGTGACGTGTCAAACTAGGGGGTTTTCATGATTCTGAATCCATTGTAAGCATCAGTTTTGCACGAAAAAACACCCCTTGGGCTAAAAACGACCTTATCCGTCATAACA
>NC_139707.1:10109864-10194864 GCF_964188405.1 Protomyctophum parallelum
CTGATTGATTGATTGACCGACCAGTAGGGGCAGTAGAGAGCAGTAGGGGCAGTAGGGGGCAGTAGAGAGCAGTACATACATCAGCAGCAGCAGACCGTACTGGCGTGACTCCGAGAAATCAGGCGGATACGAGATCTTCAGAGGCAAGTCTGTGAAAGGAAACAGATTATTTACCGTTTACTATGAAAACCTGCAAATCCCGCCAGTCAGTCGTGTGTGACTCCATATATGGTCACGGTAGCTGGTAGCTCCAATGAACCGCAGAGGCCAATGAGGTCGCTCCAATGAACCGCAGCGGCCAATGAGGTCGCTCCAATGAACCGCAGCGGCCAATGAGGCATCTATTTTCTCCTACAGCTTTTTGTCCTGAACTCGTATCACTTTTGCCTTTGACAACAAAAGGAGAATTTACGTCATAATGTGGACGAGCAATTCGACATGTCACGTCATGATGATGTACGACGATAAGAGCGCCCCTAAATATCTATGAGTGAACTCACCAAAGTTCTCCCCCTGGTGGACAGTGGTGAACTCTACATGTTGGATCCTCTTGGTCTTCAGCGCTGCCCTCAGAGGAGCGTTGTTCTCCAGGAAGTAATAATCTGGAACCACATGGATCACAACATTGACTCCTAGTGGCGGAATGCTGTAAAACACTGATGGACAACAGTGACAGAATACACAAAGGCACCTGTCTGTCAAACTACTTCTTAAAGGGATAGTTAATACTTTTTTAACTTAAGCTGTATGGAATACTTGCCAGTAAAATAAGTGGTTGCAACTGTATTAATGGATTGCCCGAGTCCCGTGGTGGGAGTTCTGCTCTGGTTTTGGTCAAATATTAAGTAGTTCCGGTCATGTTGTGGGGGCCAAAACCAGAGCAGAAAAAACCAAACCAGACCAAAACCAGAGCAGAACTCCCACCACGTGTGTGTGTGTGCGTGTGTGTGTGAGTGCGTTCTTACTTCCGGTGTAGAGGGTGTGCAGAATCACAGACGGAACTCCAGGACCTGAAACGACAACAAGAGTTTCACTTCAACAATCGCCTGGTACTCTGCTCGCCCTGGTACCTTCTAGGGCTGTCCCCGACTAAGGATTTGTATAGTCGACTGATAGATGAATACATTTGCTGTTAGTCGACTAATAGTCGACTGACCCCAAACAATTGTATATAAAAATACAACATTTACAAAAATATACAAAAATATTGTATTATTCCACTAGGTCTGTGGGGGACATAAACACATTTGAACATTCTGACTGTTCAAATCTCCAATGTGCATGTGGAGTGTGTCTGCCTGTGTGGCAATGTGCCACTGCCTGTGACTTGAATCGCACAGTGCGCTGGCCTGATAGACTAATAGACTTTTTTTGTGAACAACTGAGAGGCTTGTCATTAGCCAGATTGAGCACAGCAGGTGAGATTGAGATTCTGGAGTCTATCAGGCCAGCGCACTGTGCGATTCAAGTCACAGGCACTGGCACATTGCCACACAGTCGACTAAGAGGTGGTCAGTCGACTGAGACCCCTTCCGATCGATTAGTCGACTATTCGACTAATCGAGGTCAGCCCTAGTACCTTCACACCCATAATGGACACATCGCCTGGTACCTTCACACCCATAATGGACACATCGCCTGGTGCCTTCACACCCATAATGGACACTTCGCCTGGTACCTTCACACCCATAATGGACACATCGCCTGGTACCTTCACACCCATAATGGACACATCGCCTGGTACCTTCACACCCATAATGGACACATCGCCTGGTACCTTCACACCCATAATGGACACTTCGCCTGGTGCCTTCACACCCATAATGGACACATCGCCTGGTGCCTTCACACACATAATGGACACATCGCTTGGTGCCTTCACACCCATAATGGACACATCGCCTGGTACCTTCACACCCATAATGGACACATCGCCTGGTGCCTTCACACCCATAATGGACACTTCGCCTGGTACCTTCACACCCATAATGGACACATCGCCTGGTACCTTCACACCCATAATGGACACATCGCCTGGTACCTTCACACCCATAATGGACACATCGCCTGGTACCTTCACACCCATAATGGACACATCGCCTGGTGCCTTCACACCCATAATGGACACATCGCCTGGTACCTTCACACCCATAATGGACACATCGCCTGGTACCTTCACACCCATAATGGACACATCGCCTGGTACCTTCACACCCATAATGGACACTTCGCCTGGTGCCTTCACACCCATAATGGACACATCGCCTGGTGCCTTCACACACATAATGGACACATCGCTTGGTGCCTTCACACCCATAATGGACACATCGCCTGGTGCCTTCACACACATAATGGACACATCGCTTGGTGCCTTCGCACCTATGAAATTTAGACTTGAGGCTGATTCAACCTTTTTTTTTACAGTGCAGCAGGGGGGAGTGTAGTACCTTTACAGTGCAGCAGGGGGGAGTGTAGTACCTTTACAGTGCAGCAGGGGGGAGTGTAGTACATTTACAGTGCAGCAGGGGGGAGTGTAGTACCTTTACAGTGCAGCAGGGGGGAGTGTAGTACATTTACAGTGCAGCAGGGGGGAGTGTAGTACCTTTACAGTGCAGCAGGGGGGAGTGTAGTACATTTACAGTGCAGCAGGGGGGAGTGTAGTACCTTTACAGTGCAGCAGGGGGGGGTGTAGTACCTTTACAGTGCAGCAGGGGGGAGTGTAGTACCTTTACAGTGCAGCAGGGGGGGGTGTAGTACCTTTACAGTGCAGCAGGGGGGAGTGTAGTACCTTTACAGTGCAGCAGGGGGGAGTGTAGTACCTTTACAGTGCAGCAGGGGGGAGTGTAGTACCTTTACAGTGCAGCAGGGGGGAGTGTAGTACATTTACAGTGCAGCAGGGGGGAGTGTAGTACCTTTACAGTGCAGCAGGGGGGAGTGTAGTACCTTTACAGTGCAGCAGGGGGGAGTGTAGTACATTTACAGTGCAGCAGGGGGGAGTGTAGTACCTTTACAGTGCAGCAGGGGGGGGTGTAGTACCTTTACAGTGCAGCAGGGGGGAGTGTAGTACATTTACAGTGCAGCAGGGGGGAGTGTAGTAACTTTACAGTGCAGCAGGGGGGAGTGTAGTACCTTTACAGTGCAGCAGGGGGGGGTGTAGTACCTTTACAGTGCAGCAGGACGTGCAGGGCGGTGGGGCTGATGTCGGCCTCGAAGAACTGACAGTGATTCTTGTGGAGCTCACACGTCACACACTGCCGCTGGAAACGACCTACCGTCCTGACGCTGGGAACAACACACGAGAACGTGTTAAACCGTGTGTGTGCGTGTGCGCGCATGCATGCATGTGTGTGCATGTGTGCGCGCGTACGTGTGTGTGTGTGTGTGTGTGTGTTAGCTGGGCCAGATTTCACGATAGAGCTGAAATCTAAAATAACAAATTCGCTTTCCCTCTTTTGATGTCTTAAAAGGGAGTTCGAACTTCGGCGCACACGGACGGCTGAACAATCATCCCCAATGGATTGAACAATGAGGGCCTTATCAAATATCACCATGGGTGTCGAATTATATATGGATGTGCGAAGATGTGTTATCAGAAGTGTGGTAATATAGAATAGGTCATAATTATTGATCAGCTATTTTCACCCTGATGAGACTGCAAGGGAGAACTGCAGTCTCTCACAGCACATTCCATTGGAGCCACCATTGGTAGGGGGTTGTGGAAATCCTTATCAGTGCCAGTCAAGGGAACAAAGGGATTTATGACCTGGCCACAGGCTGGCAGGAGAGACCTCTGAGTCACTGAGCAAATGTGTAGGAGGGAGATGCCATAATCTGGTAATTCTTCCTTTCATTGTAAAATGTGTTCTAAATGTAACCAATATTATACTGGGTTAGTAAAGCCTAGATAATATAAGAATGTAATGATCTTACAGTTAAACTAGACATTTGATCTAGGTAAGCAACAGCTCGCATGACCGGAAGTGGTGGGGCTGTTGCGAGGGGCTGATGTCAGAATCCACAGGCAAAGGTGTCTGTGGCTTCTCATTGGCTAAAGGACGGGGGCAGAAAAACTGACCCTGTCATTTGATTGGCTGCAAAGGCATTCTCTTTGGTCTAAGTACACTGTTGATGGAAAGTTGAAGTTAGATTCTACACCACACCACCGTGACAAGATAGAGATCAGCATGAGGCCAGCGATTTAAAACCACATAGGTGGAAGTACCACACACATAGTGAAAAGTGGCACACGCCACACAAACTAATATGTTCAATATTAACCACACTTCACCAAATGAGAGTAGGTTAGGCATTAGACTTTAAGGCCGTGCCAAATGCACAAGTTCCAGGGTACTATTTGTCAGTCTGCATTGGGGAAGTTTGAACAAATGTGTGAATGTTGTTATATGTGTTTTATGTTTAAATGAACTAATAAAAACCCTATAAAAAGCATATTTGATTCGTAAAACAAGGAAATTATTGAAGCATTAAATAAATCAATTGTGCGTATTGAACGTAGCTTATCTGCTGTATCTCTTGGGAATTCGGATCCCGGCAAATCTCACCAAAAACCGGACAGTTTTAAATCGCTGCCGTGCACTTAGTCAGTGCACAGTTACGATTTGATGCGCTATTAGAGCGCACAGTTTTAAATCGCCGCCGTGCACTAATCAGTGCACAGTCGCGATTTGATGCGCTATTAGAGCGCACAAAATCACGGCCGGTTAAAGACCCGACCGTTCAAATAGTTTAAACCGCAAAGCGAATAGTTTAATTCGTTGCGTGGCTGTGCACTGGGAGTGCACAGTTTAAACCGCTGCTACAGCAGCAACTCGAATTGAAACAGTCAAACAGAATAAAATATTCCAGTTTCAATCCGATGCTGTGCGCTGAAGACAGCGCACAGTTTTATACTTGGTGGGGCTGCTAAAGCGCCCAATTAATACCAGGTTTAAATCAGGCTGTACAGTTGGAATCGAGTCTGGTTAAAAGAACCGACCGTTAGTGCAGTTTGGACTCGCCGCCGTGCGAGGTATTATCTCGCCGCCGAGCGAGCAATGTGGTGCCGTGCGCTGGGCTCAGCGTACAGTCGGGTTATGCCCGGGCAATTTAGGACATAATATGGTCTAAACAACTGGACATATTGCAGTTTAAATTGCTACCGTAGTTTATGTTGTGGCCGAGGGCTGTCTAAACTAGAAACAGCGTCGGTGAAGTTACTAAAGTAACCACAATCTAAACAAATAAAGCCGTGAGTGGAGACCGCGGCACACATATGGTTTGGATCGTGCCCCACTAACAACCCTCAATTCAGATCGTTCAGGTAACGACACACTGTTTGTGGATTGTTTGATGTGGTTGAATTCAGACGAATGTGAAGCCGTGCGTAAAAGCGCATGGCGATCGATGCGCATGTTTAGTGTCCTCATATCAAACGCGCGATGCGTCTGATTTGGGCTAACTAAATGCGACACCGTAAAAAACCCGTTGTCATATAGATATGGGTCTATGGAAAACGGAGTTATAAACGCAGCCACCCCAAATGAGTGACTGGTTTAAACAAAAGTTTGGCATTTAGTCATTTGATCGATTAGAGCAAAGACTCTATCGGCGGTCAGTGAGGAAACTGATTATTAGACTATTTGAACCAAACATAACGTTTTAATTGTGCCGGATTAGGAACCGACCGTTAAAATAATAATAGTGCTTTTATCTGTGAACCACACAATAAAAGTAGGCTATTTTGCTGGGTGCTCAAGCAGCACTGAAACAGCAGTTGATGCATGTGTGGGCGGGGGAGACCCTCTTCTCACTGCGCAGAGTGACTTTGTCATGCAAATGTGCCCTGTACTTAACAGTGCAAGGGACTTTGAAAGCAGTCCGTCTGACACGAGAGTGACAGGGGACTGGTTTGATAAGCTGTATTAACGTGATGTAATTAAATAGTTACAATCAAATAATGTTTTAACACTGCAAAAGCGTGCTTTCAAAGTAGGTAAATCGCATCTAAGGACGTGTCAATATATAAACTGGCGCCGGGAGCGTCCACTATTGTGAATAGTGCTTTAGTAGAATCTGAGACAGATTTAAATAATGCTATCGAGTACGACCGTCCACGGCTAATATACATCTGGTAGTAGACTACTAATAAAAGATTTATTGGCTAAGGTATTGATTACGGGATTTATGGGATCCTTTTAATTCATACAAATAGTTATGCATGTTAAATTAGCATGGTGAATGTTAATCATAACTATAAACGCGACTAACACGGTAACCAGTGAGGCATTTATTTTGGACCCGTCAAAAGGACGGCCTTCCTGGTAAAAAGCATAAAATCATTGGACCCGTTGGTAGCTGTTGCCTTGTCAAAGGCCAACGCGACAGCTCGAAAAAGTTGCATGCTTATTTCTCTCGGTCTCGGGAGGATAAAAGACCGTGTGGAGATCACGAAATACGTAAATACGAATCGTGAAACGCCCGGTAAAAAGAGGGCACAGTGAGTGTCCTAAAGTCCAAGTTAATATAACTATTATTAACTGGGCGAAAACTAACCATTTGCAATTGTGTGAATGAGTTGTGAAGTCAATTAACCACTAACCTCTGTCTACTAACCCTATTAACAAATTGTTAACAGTGGGGGAGGAGGGGGTAAGATGGCTTTTACAGAAAATTGGCTTAAGCAGCTACAGGATAGCTGTAAAGAGTCCAAACTTCGTTGCTGTAATATGGCGCTTAGTTTGGGAGAGAGCCTCAAATGGGGCTCATTAAGCAGTATTCCAGATCAGGTAATTGAACTGCAAATTGAAAGAGGAGACGTGAGAGATCTCTCCGCATTCTATATCAAAAGATTAGAAAGCGTGGGCAGGTTTGATATTGTCGAAAAAGAGAAGCAGGACTTAGTATCTTGTTTAAAAATATGCTCTGTATTTAGCTTCGAAAAAATAATGGAAGCTCTAGAGTTGAGAAGTGTTAGGAACACAGCAGGGAGCCAGATAGGCCCCTGTGATAAGCCTGCAGAATGCAGGGAAAGCCGGCCGAGGCTGGAGACCATGATCCTTCTCTATCCCAGGGGAGAAGTGACGGAGATGACCGGATGTGACATTCCGGAAGCCACGTGGACGCCAGAGGGGCGGGAAGCCACGTGGACGCCAGAGGGGCGGGAAGACGGGCCACCGATGCAGCCTGTCACCACGGAGCAGCCTGGTACCTACAGTAATCCTGCAGAACCAGAGCCCTCCACCGTGGGCAAATCCACGGGCCCAGCGGGAGAGCTGGGGATCGAAGCCATGCCAGAGGCGGACGTCACTGGCGAGGGGCAAGTTCCTGTGGGTGACACAGAAGGGACGGCGGCAGCAGCGGAAGCAGCAGAGCAGTTGTTCATCGAACTCACGTCGGCGACAAGCATCGCTGGCGTGGGACTGCCTGTGGACATCGCAGAAGAGATAGCGCAGCTGACTACAACGACGGGACCGGTGAGCCTGCCAGGGGTCCAGAACCTGGAGGAAGTCACTTGCTCGTCCATCAAAGTCCAGCCAGTGACGGACGTCGCTGGCGTGGAGATTCCTGTGGGTGACACAGGGGAGACAACCGCCACAGTGCAGTTGTCAAAAGGAGCAGAGGTGAGAAGCTGGCCAGGGATCGAGACCCTGGAGCATCACATCACTTCTTCAACAGGAGCGGGGGGGTCAGAACCAACTGACACCACCTTGCCCATCAACGCCGTGCCAGCGATGGAGATCGAAGGCGGGGCCAAGGAGTCAAAGCACCTCATCACAAAGACGCTGAATGGTTCGATGGATGGCATTATCGGTGCCAGTCTTCGCGTTCAGTCAGAGGTGCAGACATCCAAAACACACACACTCACAGCCCGGGGATTGACCATCATAGGGGGTGGGCCCAAGGGGAAAGAGGCCAGACCGGTCTTAAACGAGTGTGATGATGGAACCCGGGGATTCACCACCATAGGGGGTAAGTCACCTCACAAACCAGGGGTGGCGGAGTCCAGTGTGGTGCAATCTGGGCCATCTGTGCAGCAGACAAAGAAGCTGACCACAGTGCCAACACAGGTATGCGCCTGTGGGCTTGTTTGTCATTGCAGGGCCTGTCGATCAGATCACAAGGCTAAGGAAAAAGCTTTGTTGTCCAATATAAACAAAGTGAAATGGAAATGGAAAAACATTTTTGCCAGTTCTGAGTCAGTGAGACCAGGGGCTGACACAACCAAGGAGAGCAAGTGATTTGCTCTCCCCCCCCCCCCATTGTTCTGCACACAGCAGGAAATGGGGATGTAGTGACAATCAGGTGTCACGATCTGCAGTCAGCACACACACACACACACACACACACTCACACGGACAAATGTGTGACTGAACTGTGCATTAAAAAATGTGGTGTGTAATTGTGTTGAAGAATGCTGAATAATGATTTACTTCTCTTCAATGAGGGGAGAGAAGTTTAGTGCACGTGTGAAGAGGTGGTGTTTGAGCGCGTGCGCGCGCACAGGCACACACACACACACACGCACAAACAACCACATGTGTGGAAAACACATAGTGTGGTGAAAATGTTGCAAACTTGCAATTTTCAATTGGGTTGCTTTAAAGTTAAAGTTAAAAAATCCAAAAGGTTGAAAGACACCAAGTTGATTGAAATAAAAAATAGGTTATTTGTTCAATTACAATTTGGGATTCCCTAACAAAGTAACAAAGCCAAAAAGTTTTGTGATTAGTTAGGTAATAAACTGCATTTGTGTAAACTGTGTTTATCCAATGTCCACATTCTGTGAACAGACAGATGGGGGTGTTGAGATAAGGTTAGCAGACGCGACTGCTTATTCTCCTCCAGCTTGACCAAGTTAAGTTAGAGGAATGTGTAGATAAAGAATTAACCTTTTGTCCAGGCAGGAAGCCATAAAAACGGACAGGAGGTGAAATAATGCCATGGCAATCAGGTTTGACTGACATGGCAAGAATCTGCTTCTCCCAAAAAGTGGAGGAGTGTTATAAGAGGTGGAACTAACCAAATATAGTTCACTTCCAGCAATCACATTATTAGTACAGACATTAAGTAACATTGATTTCTAATGAGTTGATGTGTTGTGTTATTTAGTGTGTTTTAAAAGTTGTATAAACGTTATAACTTAAAACCATGTTAGACGCCCGAATAGAAAAATCGCTCAGATATGGAAAATTGATCAAAACCATATCAATTTTTCATATCTGCATAGGGGGTGTCGAATTATATATGGATGTGCGAAGATGTGTTATCAGAAGTGTGGTAATATAGAATAGGTCATAATTATTGATCAGCTATTTTCACCCTGATGAGACTGCAAGGGAGAACTGCAGTCTCTCACAGCACATTCCATTGGAGCCACCATTGGTAGGGGGTTGTGGAAATCCTTATCAGTGCCAGTCAAGGGAACAAAGGGATTTATGACCTGGCCACAGGCTGGCAGGAGAGACCTCTGAGTCACTGAGCAAATGTGTAGGAGGGAGATGCCATAATCTGGTAATTCTTCCTTTCATTGTAAAATGTGTTCTAAATGTAACCAATATTATACTGGGTTAGTAAAGCCTAGATAATATAAGAATGTAATGATCTTACAGTTAAACTAGACATTTGATCTAGGTAAGCAACAGCTCGCATGACCGGAAGTGGTGGGGCTGTTGCGAGGGGCTGATGTCAGAATCCACAGGCAAAGGTGTCTGTGGCTTCTCATTGGCTAAAGGACGGGGGCAGAAAAACTGACCCTGTCATTTGATTGGCTGCAAAGGCATTCTCTTTGGTCTAAGTACACTGTTGATGGAAAGTTGAAGTTAGATTCTACACCACACCACCGTGACAAGATAGAGATCAGCATGAGGCCAGCGATTTAAAACCACATAGGTGGAAGTACCACACACATAGTGAAAAGTGGCACACGCCACACAAACTAATATGTTCAATATTAACCACACTTCACCAAATGAGAGTAGGTTAGGCATTAGACTTTAAGGCCGTGCCAAATGCACAAGTTCCAGGGTACTATTTGTCAGTCTGCATTGGGGAAGTTTGAACAAATGTGTGAATGTTGTTATATGTGTTTTATGTTTAAATGAACTAATAAAAACCCTATAAAAAGCATATTTGATTCGTAAAACAAGGAAATTATTGAAGCATTAAATAAATCAATTGTGCGTATTGAACGTAGCTTATCTGCTGTATCTCTTGGGAATTCGGATCCCGGCAAATCTCACCAAAAACCGGACAATGGGGGCGGGGCTTATCAAATATCACAGTGGGGCGGGGCTTATCAAATATAACAGTGGGGGCGGGGCTTATCAAATATCACAGTGGGATCGGGGCTTATCAAATATCACAGTGGGGGCGGGGCTTATCAAATATCACAGTGGGGGCAGGGCTCATCACATATCACTGTGGGGGCAGGGCTTATCAAATATCAAAGTGGGGGTGGGGCTTATCACATATCACAGTGGGGTCGGGGCTTATCAAATATCACAGTGGGGGTGGGGCTTATCACATATCACAGTGGGGGGGGGGGGGTGATTCGTTCTGAGATCATGGCGTGGGACAGTGCTGATAGAGGACGAGGCGTTGCGGTATGGAACCAACGAGCCCCGTCGAAAGCCGACGTCGTCGACGCTAATTAGCCCATTAAGGACGGGAACCACTTTTTAAGCATTATGTCATACTTTAGCTATTGAAAAATAGCAGATCTACAAGCTTGGAATAGTTTGCGAACCTGACATAGAAACATAGGTTTTTCAGAAAACTGTTAGG
Organism: Protomyctophum parallelum; assembly: GCF_964188405.1. Classification (NCBI taxonomy): domain Eukaryota; kingdom Metazoa; phylum Chordata; class Actinopteri; order Myctophiformes; family Myctophidae; genus Protomyctophum; species Protomyctophum parallelum. Next base: position 10,120,647 of record NC_139707.1, read on the forward strand.
ATTTAGAAGCCTTTTCTTTTATCGACCTCAGGTCTAAATGGATTAATGTTCACCTGAAGAGATGTCGTTTCCGCGGAGAGCCTTCCGTGCTGAGGAAGTAGCTGCGAAGACAAAACGCACGCACGCACACACGCACACGCACACACAAGGGATTCAGTTGTTTGTCAGAGGGGGAACGTTTCGCAACATTAAACTCATTGATGCAATTTTTTATAAATACTGTGATGACATTTCAATCCGACATAGAAAGTACCAAAAGTATAATTTATGCAGAATGTCCCATTTCAAAGAGTTCCCTCCTCCTGCCTGGATCTGGTCTCTCTCAAGCAGAAACGATGAACCCGAAGCAGCGGGACAAAAATCTGATATCTCCATAATCATTTCGAGTTGTTAGTCTTGTTAGGTTGTGTTTACATGTGCGCTGTGGCAGCTCTTCAATACGTCATCAGTCTCACGTTGATCCTGCCTCTATTGCTCCGATCAGCACTGGTTCAGATCAGAGTACATCGTCTCTGCCCGAGAGAGACCAGATGGGAGCAAGAGGAGGAACTCACTGCTGCCACCAGCTGGCGGAGTCAGGTTAGGGACATATCGCCCGCTACAGTTCGAGTCTAAACCTACGGTAAAATGTTAACTTTAATTTGATTCAGTAGTACAAATAAACCTGCCGGCGGGGTGCAGCGACCGGAAGCCAATGGAAGGAGCGTTTTCTAAACAACATCACAATGTAGTGGAGTAGAATAAAAGTACTGAAAATTGTAAATATTGTAAATGCTAAAAAGTGTGACGTAAAATAGACACTATGCGTATTTGCTCAGACGCTATGAGTTAACATTCTCCATTCACTGTCAACGGGAATTTAATATTTCTTTAAGTTTGTGGACGGTAAACACAAGCTGGATGTAGGAGGGGCTAGTGCCCCTCAAAAATCACACCTGTGTGAAGTGAGGGGCGCCCTTATCATCATCACGTTACGGCCAATCACAATACGCGTCCTCAATTTTCCGTCCTCTCTTTTTATCCACGATACGTACTTTGCTCAGCCAATCAAGTCATCGCTATGGGTACACACAGTCACACACATACCGCATATATATTATATATATATATATATATATATATTATATATATATATATATATATATATATATATATATATATATATATATATATATATAGTTAGTTACTTCAGGGTGACTCACAGTTTGTCGTTGTGTTCGTCGTAAGAAACGATCTGGGTCACCTCCCAGTTCCCTGAGGTCAGGTGACGAACCTCGTTCTGATTGGCTCTGAACTGGAGAGAACATTCATCCATCCATCCATCCATCCATTCATTGAGAAACAAAACAAAGCAATGAGTCAGTGTGGTGGAACTCTCTCTAGCTGTGATGTTAGCATGTTAGCATGTTACCTGTGATGTGAACAGAACTCTCTACCTGTGATGTGAACATGATGTGATGGAACTTTCTCTACCTGCGATGTGAACATGATGTTGTGGAACTTTCTCTACCTGCGATGTGAACATGATGTGATGGAACTTTCTCTACCTGCGATGTGAACATGATGTGGTGGAACTTTCTCTACCTGCGATGTGAACATGATGTGGTGGAACTTTCTCTACCTGCAATGTGAACATGATGTGGTGGAACTTTCTCTACCTGCGATGTGAACATGGTGGTGGAACTTTCTCTACCTGCGATGTGAACATGGTGGTGGAACTTTCTCTACCTGCAATGTGAACATGATGTGGTGGAACTTTCTCTACCTGCGATGTGAACATGATGTGGTGGAACTTTCTCTACCTGCAATGTGAACATGATGTTGTGGAACTCTCTCTACCTGCGATGTGAACATGGTGGTGGAACTTTCTCTACCTGTGATGTGAACATGATGTGGTAGAACTTTCTCTACCTGCGATGTGAACATGATGTGGTGGAACTTTCTCTACCTGCGATGTGAACATGATGTGGTGGAACTTTCTCTACCTGTGATGTGAACATGATGTGGTGGAACTTTCTCTACCTGCGATGTGAACATGATGTGGTGGAACTCTCTCTACCTGCGATGTGAACATGATGTGATGGAACTTTCTCTACCTGCGATGTGAACATGATGTGGTGGAACTCTCTCTACCTGCGATGTGAACATGATGTGATGGAACTTTCTCTACCTGCGATGTGAACATGATGTGATGGAACTTTCTCTACCTGCGATGTGAACATGATGTGGTGGAACTTTCTCTACCTGTGATGTGAACATGATGTGGTGGAACTCTCTCTACCTGCGATGTGAACATGATGTGATGGAACTTTCTCTACCTGCGATGTGAACATGATGTGGTGGAACTCTCTCTACCTGCGATGTGAACATGATGTGATGGAACTTTCTCTACCTGCGATGTGAACATGATGTGGTGGAACTTTCTCTACCTGCGATGTGAACATGATGTGGTGGAACTTTCTCTACCTGTGATGTGAACATGATGTGGTGGAACTCTCTCTACCTGCGATGTGAACATGATGTGATGGAACTCTCTCTACCTGCGATGTGAACATGATGTGGTGGAACTTTCTCTACCTGCGATGTGAACATGATGTGGTAGAACTTTCTCTACCTGCGATGTGAACATGATGTGGTGGAACTTTCTCTACCTGTGATGTGATCATGATGTGATGGAACTTTCTCTACCTGCGATGTGAACATGATGTGATGGAACTTTCTCTACCTGCGATGTGAACATGATGTGATGGAACTTTCTCTACCTGCGATGTGAACATGATGTGGTGGAACTTTCTCTACCTGCGATGTGAACATGATGTGGTGGAACTTTCTCTACCTGTGATGTGAACATGATGTGGTGGAACTTTCTCTACCTGCGATGTGAACATGATGTGATGGAACTTTCTCTACCTGCGATGTGAACATGATGTGATGGAACTTTCTCTACCTGCGATGTGAACATGATGTGGTGGAACTTTCTCTACCTGCGATGTGAACATGATGTGGTGGAACTTTCTCTACCTGTGATGTGAACATGATGTGGTGGAACTCTCTCTACCTGCGATGTGAACATGGCGATGTGATGGAACTCTCTCTACCTGCGATGTGAACATGGCGATGTGATGGAACTCTCTCTACCTGCGATGTGAACATGGCGATGTGATGGAACTCTCCGCGTCCTCCCTGCTTCACCGGGACTGTCAGGAAGAAACTGTTCCCATCCCTGGAGAACACCGGTACCTGGTTCTGTTACAAAAACAAATAAGCTTTTTCTTAAGTAAAAACAAAAGAGATGAATTAAAATTTGAGGGAGTAACAATCAATGATTACAATGCATTTGTATTGTGATTTGATCAAACAGACCACTTAAGAATGAAACCACTTCCATGTGTACACAAAGACGAGACGATTCTAAGATGAGCCATGACCCAGAGGATGAGGAAGTGACGTCAGGCCTTCTGTACTTCACAGACAAACACACTGCCTGTATGACAGGATGACTGACAGGTGACAGGATGACTGACAGGTGACAGGATGACTGATGACTGACAGGTGAAAGGATGACTGATGACTGACAGGTGACAGGATGACAGACAGGTGACAGGATGAAGGGACGTACCTGTTTTGAAAGCCACAGTTCAGAGGTCTCTTCATGTCTCTGAAACCAAAAGAGAACACGTCGTCATGCACTGACGACACTGATGTCCCTGAACGCGTTCACGAAACACGTTCATATTTTGGGTGAACGTGAACTGAACGTACTGTATTTCTACTTGTCATCGTGAACGCGTTCATTTCTGGCGTTGTGTGAACGTCACTTTTTAACGTTCAACTTCGTTCAAGAGTGAGTGTTTCCATAGAGCCTTCCAGGCTTCTTTCTATCTAGTGGAAAACCCACCAATAAGCCCTTATCCGACACAAATTAACTAATCTTTCTCAGCCATACAGCGTGCAGCGCACATCTAACTGCATGATGATCCTGTCATGCACGCCGACAGCAGACACAGAACTCCGACCCACACTGAGGAAACTTATTGTTGTTTGATTAAACATAATGTGCCACGAAAAAAAAGCTTCCAATAGCTTGTTATTTTTGCATCGTGGAGGTATTTGTCCAAACATGATCAAAAGACATCTCTCTCCACAGAAGCGCGGTGATGCCTGATTTATTCTTCGTCTTACGTGTTCCATGCTGACAATAGCTGATCTACAAGCTCACAACGCACTGCGTCTGCGACGCGTTGTGAGCTTGTAGATCAGCTATTTTCAGCACGCAGAGATATGCAGGCTGTTAGAACTGAGTAAAATATAAATGCTTCCATCATGCAGTCTGGAGCAACGGAAGCTCTGATCATGAGTAAAATATAAATGCTTCCGTCGTACAGTCTGGAGCAACGGATGCGTTTCAGAAGTTGCGAGTGACGACATGTTGTAGTTGTACCGGAGCTTTCCGACGAAAAGTTCGATGGTCGGAGACAGTATGGACTGCCCTTTACTCTGTGGCTCTGATACAGACCAACCTTTAGACACGCCCCCCTGGTTATGTCATACCTTTAGACACGCCCCCCTGGTGATGTCACACACTGTGAGGATGGAGATGTTCTGGGCTCGATTCATCCACCTCACGCTCAGCTCTGTTTTACTGACCCACGTCACCATGGTAACGTAATGCTCTCTGTAAACAATAACATAGAAAACAGAGAAAAGCCTGGTCACAACCTAAGGCAGAGAGAAAAGCCTGGTCACAACCTAAGGCAGAGAGAAAAGCCTGGTCACAACCTAAGGCAGAGAGAAAAGCCTGGTCACAACCTAAGGCAGAGAGAAAAGCCTGGTCACAACCTAAGGCAGAGAGAAAAGCCTGGTCACAACCTAAGACAGAGAGAAAAGCCGTAAATTGCAATAACAACAATTAGAATGAATTACATACTTCTTTTTCTTTTTAGTTAGTAATTTTTTTTAAGTTTTCTACTGTGTGTGTGTGTGTGTGCTACAGCTGCGCCCAACAGGTGGTCCCCTGAAGGACGCCACATTGACTCACCTCAGTTTGAGACTGTCCGGTGGGCTGAGGTCCTGCGTGTGGATTGGTTCAAACAGATTGACCACTTTGAGCTTCACCATGGGGTTGGGTTGACCAGCCTGCAAGCGCACACGCACACGCACATGCACACACACACACACACACACACACACACACACACACACACACACACACACACACACACACACACACACACACACACACACACACACACACACAGTACAATTAGTACATTGTGTAGCCTACTAATTCGTTTTCTTTCAAATAGCATAATTGAAAGTGTCCATTAGTGTGCCTCCCCTTGGGGTATTGCAGTAGGGGCACCGTGCCTTGTGGTAGGGGTACTTTGGGGTACTGCAGTAGGGGTACCATACCTTGGAGTAGGTGTACTGACTCCCCTTGGGGTAGCTGCTGCCAGTGTAGTGTGGCAGGGCCATGTTGGGGTATTGGGGTAGGGGTACCGTACCTTGGGGTAGGGGTACTGCCTCCCCTTGGGGTATTGGGGTAGGGGTACCGTACCTTGGGGTAAGGGTACTGCCTCCCCTTGGGGTAGGTGCTGCCAGTGTAGCGTGGCAGGGCCATGTTGGGCACCAGGCTGTCGTTGAGCTCCAGGAAGGCCAGCCTCTCTCCATCGGGAGACCACCAGTGAGCCACGTGTTTCTGGAGGACCTCCTCTGTTCACAAACAACACAACACCTCTGTTACACAACACAACACAACACAACACAACACAACACAACACAACACAACACAACACAACACAACACAACACAACACACACCACAACACCTCTGTTAGACAACACAACACAACACACCACAACACCTCTGTTAGACAACACAACACAACACCTCTGTTAGACAACACAACACAACACAACACACACCACAACACCTCTGTTAGACAACACAACACAACACCTCTGTTAGACAACACAACACAACACCTCTGTTAGGCCTGACTCACACCTTTCGATCTAGCATACAACATTGATGCATGCTAGATGTATGAGACTTGTTTACTGATGCAAGCTCCCAATGCATTTCCAATGGAAGTCACATGGTTTGACACAACATTTTTGTTGTACGGCTTTCGTCTGTGTTTTGACTGCCCCCCTCCAACTCATACAACAAAAATGTTGTGTCAAACCATGTGAGTTCCATTGGAAATGCATTGCGAGCTTGCATCAGTCAATAAGTCTCATGCATCAGCTATAGATCAATCTGTTGTGAAGGTGTGAGTCAGGCCTTAGACAACACAACACACACACAGTGAGCCACATACAGGACCCACTCCGTTCACTTCGTGGGGCTTCAGTCCAATGGCAGCTCTACTTCTACATAGACTTCTATTGGCGAATAGGGACCACCGGAAGTTTACCGAATGCATTCTATGGGCTGCTATGCGCGACTAGTACATGAACCACGTGACCGACCGGGCTGTTTTCTGCCCCCTCAATGTCGTAACTCTGTCTATACTCTATGGCTCTGGGCCAGGGGTATTCAACTAGATTATCCGGGGGCCAATGATTGTGTGTGTGGGGGGGGGGGGGGCACAGCATGCGTGCAAAGTGAGTTCTCAAAATGCATTTTGTGCTTAAAGATTTATATACTGTAATATGGGGTATTTAACGCATTCTGAACGGGAACCCATTTTGGTGTTAGCATCATGTTATGCTTTAGCTATTGAAAAATAGCAGATCTACAAGCTCATAGCGCGCCACCGAGTGGCTGAAAAATCGAAGAACGACTGACATTTTTAGAATCTGATCTCAGGTCAGAATGGGTTAATCAGACCAGTGTGTGTCCAGTGGAAACTTCGTATGAATCTGATCTCAGGTCAGAACGGGTTAAAGGCTGGCACAAGACTCGACAAGAGCACCAGGGATCTATTTTGGGGTGCGTTTGGGAGAGCTTTGTTGGATACAGGAGGCTATTTTTGGGAGGGTGTCTGACTCTGAGCCCTCTTGGGCTCTTAGCCCATTTGGGGCGTTTTTTTCTCTTGCATCTTGCTAAGATGTACAGCAGTCATTCTGGTACCATATGGAGGAAAGTAACAAAGATTACAGATTTCTCTATTTTGATACAATGGGCTCTTTTTTCGTACATGCTAAACCCCATATTCCTAAACCGCTTTGCCTTTTTATTTATTATTTACTATTTTGAAAAACATTTTTGAATAGTTTTGAACCAGTCGATCTACAACGACATGTTGTGAGCATGTAGATCGGCTAGTTGAACCATTCAAATATGTTTTTCAAAATAAGGTAGTAGTTTAGGCATAAGGGGTTTAGCATGGATGAAAATAGAGCAATTCTTTTTCTATTAATAAGTATAACTATAATGATATTATTAATAAGTGGTATTATTTAGTTTAGTTGAAGTTGCCAAATGTAGTCTGTCTTGTATTTCTGAATTAGATCTAAAGGTAACCTCCTCCTTTTAACTTACACTCTAAAGTCATTTAGATTTTTAGAACAAGCCTGAATAAAACGGTTTGCAAATTTGATGAGTCTAGGTTATTTGCATTTTTATTCAGTATATTTAATTTGAATTGTCATGTGTAATTCGACTATGAACTGAGCAAATAAAGGGAAGTTTTGATTTCCCCAAAGGACGTCTATTTTCTGATCAAACAATCAACATGGTTTGTATTGTATTGTATTGTATGTTGAGATGCCTGATGCCTTCATAGTTTTACATGATAGTCAAGTCTGTTGATTCCAAGCACCAAGCAATTCACCGTAGGACTACTCTATTGAAAGGGCGATTATTTATTTTAATTAAATTATATTTTCCTGTTGAATTATACTTACCGGCTGTAGAAATGAATACCAGCACTCACGTTGAATCCTTTAGAATTCTGGTTTTTATTGGTTTTCCCCCAGCAGACAACAACAAACAGCAGAATGGACGTTTCGGCCCAGGGGCCTTCTTCATCTTAATCACAGATTAGATTAAACTGAAGAAGGACCCTGGGCCGAAACGTCCAACCGAATAAAAATAAGAATCCTCTAGGATATAATGTGATGGTATACATTTCTACAGTCGGTATACTGTACCTTCCAGAACCTTCCAGTGCACCTGTTACACTATTACGTGGAATTACTCAACTGAGTGCTTGCTCTCGCTTTCTTCTTAGAATTACTGACTGGGCCCAGGCCGTAGCGTAACGGTCTGGGCACCGGACTGGTAATCCAGTCGCAGTGTGCCGCGGGTTCGACTCCCGGACCCGACACGGCCTTTACTGCATGTCATCCCCCCATCTCTCTCCCGTTTCCTGTCAGCCTACTGTCTGTCCCAAAAATCAATAAAAGGCGTAAGCCGCAAAAAAAATATCTTAAAAAAAAAAAGAATTACTGACTGGACCAGAATACCGTACTTTTACGGTAGCCTACTAAAAATCTTTTTCGTTCCAAACGCTTTGGTTCTGTGACTCCTGTCACAGAAGACTAGTTAGGCTAGTAACCTGGTGTCACAGAAGACTAGTTACGCTAGTAACCTGGTGTCACAGAAGACTAGTTAGGCTAGTAACCTGGTGTCACAGAAGACTAGTTAGGCTAGTAACCTGGTGTCACAGAAGACTAGTTAGGCTAGTAACCTCGTGTCCCCAAGTAGGCTAGAGACTACAAACCAAACACCGCCCAGTGCTGTCAACCACGGCATTTCTCTCCTATTGGTTGGTGGTTAAAACCACACCCTTCTGTCCGATCTGAAGTTCCACCCTGTTCGTTCAGTGTTTGGACTACAGCGTGTCCGACGTGTTTGTTCTGCCCTCCACCCCCCCATCAAACAAAGCTGTCCGTCAAACCAACTATCTTGTCCATGTTTAATGGCCGCCCCATCAACGCCCCGTCAAACCATGTGACTTCCATTGGAAATGCATTGGTGGCGGCCATTAAACACGGACAAGACACAAGACACGGACAAGACAGCCGTCTCAATAGTGTGAGTGAGGCCTTAGACAGCACAGCACAGCACAGCACAGCACAGCACAGCACAGTACAGTACAGTACAGTACAGCCCAGCACAGCACAGCACAGCACAGCACAGCACAGCACAGCACAGCACAGTCGTCATCACTCACCTTCGTACAGCCAATCAGAGATGCCGTTATAAACGACTCCTTCCTTCCCGGAGGAGGTGAGTCTCAGGGCGGTGCTCTTCACGTCTGGCTGGTAGTAGATGTTGTTCTCAAAGATGTAGATCTGAGAGGAGAGACACACACACACACACACACACATACACACAGAGTCGGAGATTAAAAAATGTCACCGATTACATGTCATTGGCAGAATGCAGGAAGAAGACCCGAAGAAGACCCTGTGAACCGGAAGTAGTAATCGGTCATTTTCGAGTCACCATCGGGACGCCAATCTAATAAATGGCACTAATCTTATTTATAGCGCTTTTCCAAGTGCTCAAAGTGCTTTACAACAACCGGAGAATGTTCAGTAGCACTGGCTTGCAAAGACTTCTGGGTAATTGAGGCCCAATGCGGTCCAAATGGCGCGCAGCGGGAGCGTTCCTCATCCTCTCTGTGGTTGTTTTTCAACACGACGACAAACGCTCACAAACACCAGACAGTCAGATGGGGATTGCGAGGTTTTTTTTATCCCGCAGTAAAACTGCTAATACTAGACCTCGATATGAACTGAACGCAGGACCTTCTAGCTGTGAGGCGACAGCACTACCGACTCATTTCGGGGCTCTCCCCAGGTTGGCTGAGTAGCGCTCAGGATGACAGTTTATAGGCAGCTGGCGGCGGGTGGAAAAAAAGGTTTATAAAATGCGTGCGTGGCCGTGTGTGTGGCGTAACCAAAGCATCCGTCAGTGCTGCCAGAGTGCACACGTACGTGACGCAGGCTGACGTCTTTAGGGAGGCTAATTAGATGATAATTTGGTTTCAATTCAACCTCTCTTGTTTTTTATCTGACAGATGGAAGGAAAGCTGTGTGTGTGTGTCCACGCACTCTAGCAGATTATTCGGACATAAATCATACGTGAGCTGGATCTGCAAGTTGTTACGGGGAGGACTCTCTCTCTCTCTCTCTCTCTCTCTCTCTCTCTCTCTCTCTCTCCTCTCTCTCTCTCTCTCCCGCACAGGCGACTCTGCGCATCGTTAGCAACACAGCGAAGCCGACGAGCATCATCGCGGAAAGTTTGTGCGTGAGTGCGTGCGCATGTGTGCGCATGTGTGTGTCTGTGTGTGTGTGTGTGTGGGGGGGGAGCCATTAAGGTTGATCACATTAGGAAGTGCTGAGTACTCAGTGTGGAGTGTGCGACTATAAATTGAGTCCCCGTTAAGGAGAACTAGTTACATCTTCCCAGAAAAGTGTCTGTTGAGCTTGGAAGATTAGCAATAAAAACACACTTGTGTGAAGTGAGGGGCTCCTGGTAATGATTATTTAAACTGACACAACATCCGGTCACGGTGTGTTGGATCTTCAAAATAAGAGTTGAACAGGGCGATATCCTGCCATGTTATCAATTAATCCCGTGGGTTAACAGTCAGAGGTTAAAGTTCAGAGGTTAATAAAGGTCAGACTCACCAGCTGCTGACCGCTCACTCCCCAGGAGGCGAACTGCAGCACAGAGTTCACGACCTCTGGAGGGTCCAGCTCCCACAGCTCCCTGCAAGGTCAAAGGTCAAAGTGTTAAACTCCCCGGAGACTCGACCCGTGGATTAAAACGTTTGGCACTTTGCACGTTAATTAATCCCACGTCCATCTGTTTTATTCTACACTGATGGCCTTGGCTGTATTACTGTGCATAGATGCCACACGCTGTGGGCTTGCAGATCTGCTATTTTCAGCACGTAACACGTTGTGAGCTTGCAGATCTTCTATTTTTTATTTTTAGCACGTAAGAAAAATTCACCCAGTTGGAGAAAAAGAAAGTTGAGACAGAAATAGAATTAGAAGCCCTTAAGGACAAACAAAGTGACATAGATTTTGAGGAAACATGCAGGGAGGGAAACCTATCTGTCCTCCAGAAACAGATGAAAAAGAACACTCGTCAAAGTTGAAGCAAAGTCAGCTCATTCATGACATACAAAAACTCCAAAAAGAGGTGAGAATGCTGAAGAGAAATCAGGAGGGCCTGCCGAGGCCTACCACCGAACAACATGGTTTGAACCAAGAAACAGCAAAGCCAGAAAGCCAACATCCAAAATCTCAAGCTACATCAAGTTTAGAACCTCCACCCCAACCTCCAAACCCCGGCGCCAGATCCCCCCCAGCACAGGACAGCCACAAAACAGACACATTGATATCCTCATGGGCTCAAATGGGAAATACATGGATTGGAAAAAGTTCAACACATCAAGTGCCAGGACACTAAAGTGCCCTAGAGTTAACCGATTCAGAAAATATATTAAAAAATATTTATCTCAGATTATTTTCCCAGAGTGTGTTTTTTCCACAACCCCTAAGCTCATGAACCAACCAGGTGTTTGTTCTATCTCTATATTTGGACCAAATAAAGGTTTCCTCACTATACAAAGTAATTAGTGATGCACAATATCATCTGTAGCGTCTCGGAATCGGCCATATATTACCATATGGGAATCTGATCGGTTTCAAAATACAAGGAATGCAGATTATTTTAACCGATATTGATGACGCAATCTGCTAAGTACTTCGTACTTAGCAGATTTTTTTTTAATAACGTCCCAGCAATGGGACGTTATGCGCTATACGTACGAACATATTCGTTGTTGTTGTTGTTAACTGTTTTACTGTACCGTGTATGGATGTTGTAGATGCTGTAGGACGCCATGTAGGACTGACTGTAAACCTGAGAGAGAGAGAGAGAGAGAGAGAGAGAGAGAGAGAGAGAGAGAGAGAGAGAGACCCACTGTTAACACCCTGGGACGGAGTTCTCCGTCCCAATTAGTAATGCCCAGCGCTAAGGACGGAGATTGATAAAAAGGACAGAGATTATTGATATCAAAACCGATCGCATCGCTCCACAGGCTGGGAGCGTCTGTTGCGCAACATTCAATGTTATTTCCCGGGGGGACGTCATGGAAAATGTTCCCCCCCATTTTAGTGGATGAGATCGAAAACCTTCTAACGTGAATAGCTCTTGATCTAAATCATTCCGTCCAATTCTAAGCAAAGATTATGTGTTAGACGGCCCATCGCGGTCCCGTCGCTAGTCGCGTTAGAATTAATCATAGCTCCCATTGTTGTCGTTCGCAGTTTAGAAACCAGTCTGTGTCTCATAGGAGGGCTGTGGGCAGTTCAGAAACCAGTCTGTGTCTCATAGGAGGGCTGTGGGCAGTTCAGAAACCAGTCTGTGTCTCATAGGAGGGCTGTGGGCAGTTCAGAAACCAGTCTGTGTCTCATAGGAGGGCTGTGGGCAGGTCAGAAACAAGTCTGTGTCTCATAGGAGGGCCGTGGGCAGTTCAGAAACCAGTCTGTGTCTCATAGGAGGAATGTGGGCAGTTCAGAAACCACTGTCTCATAGGAGGTCCGTGGGCAGTTCAGAAACCAGTTTGTGTCTCATAGGAGGGCTGTAGAAAAAAAGGGTGCTATGAAGACCAAGTATGCGAGTACTCGAGTAAATGTACTCAGTAACTCTCTTTAATGTATGCGAGTACTCCAGTGAAAGTACTCAGTACCTCTGGTGTTGATGTGTAAGTGAGTACTCCAGTAAAAGTACGCAGTACCTCTGGTGTTGATGTATAAGCGAGTACTCCAGTAAAAGTACTCAGTACCTCTGGTGTTGAAGGGGCTGCATTGGGGGATGGATGGCCTGAATTAACGAGGCCTCCTTCAGTACTCCAGGAAGAGAGAAGTGGCTGCATTTGGATGGATGGCTTGAATTAAAGGTCCTCCTTCAATATAACCACTCTGTTTGAATTATGCAGAGCAGTTAAAGGCTTTTAGGAGCCTTTGGTGCAAACGGTGACACGGGCCGAGATTGATGAGCAATTGAGGGGGAGGTGTGGGGGGGGGGGGGGGGGTTTGGGAACGCTCGCCAAAATAATGTTGACAAGCCGAGGCGAGTAATCTGCCACGCCAGGAGAGCCTTCGCTCGCTCGCCGCCTGACGGCTTTGACGAATGGCGGCCTTCGCTCCCGTCTCGTACGGAGACTTATCGCCTCAACAAGACATGCTGGCGAGGGACTCTTGGAGAGCACCGCTAGCACAGCGACCATCGCAGCACGGCCGGGCTGGAGCTGAACGCTGCCTCGTTTTCCCCATGGGGGGCATACGTTCAAAGGAAGACGCCTCCTTCGGCTCTGGGGCGTCTGTATCTCCACAGACATAGAAAAGTAGACGCCTCCTTCGGACTCTGGGGCGTCTGTATCTCCACAGACATAGAAAGTTAGACGTCTGTATTTTACTCATGATCAGAGATTCCGTTGCTCCAGACTGTGTGAAGCATCTGGAATTTGCAAAAGGCAACAGTCTGGCAACGCGAGACTAGTCTTTCACAAAATGAATGACTAGCCTATAGGGCAGGGCTTATGGAAATAAACGAGTGCGATAACATCTTAATGTTTGGCGTAGCACCACCTGGGGAAGAACACACTAGTTTCTTCCTCAGACAGAGACGATATTGATCTGGCTCCATCTGTATCACCGTGCCGGTGATTCAGAAACCTGATAGAAAACAAGAAGCTTCTATAATCTCTTGAAAGGCCCGGGGTGTGTGTGTGTGTGTGTGTGTGTGTGTGTGGGGAGGGGGGGGGTTGTTGTCGCTACCAAACATCTTGTAATGCTCTCCTCCAAATCTCTGCAGCCAAGGTGCCGAAGTCCAGTGCAGCCGAAACAGCTGGGTAACGCAGTGCAGTGCAGCCGAGGCTGCTGGGTAACGCAGTGCAGAGCAGCCGAGGCTGCTGGGTAACGCAGTGCAGAGCAGCCGAAACTGCTGGGTAACGCAGTGCAGAGCAGCCGAAACTGCTGGGTAACGCAGTGCAGTGCAGCCGAAACTGCTGGGTAACGCAGTGCAGAGCAGCCGAAACTGCTGGGTAACGCAGTGCAGTGCAGCCGAGGCTGCTGGGTAACGCAGTGCAGAGCAGCCGAGGCTGCTGGGTAACGCAGTTAGTGCAGCTGAGCATGCTGGGTAACGCAGTGCAGTGCAGCCGAGGCTGCTGGGTAACGCAGAGCAGCCGAGGCTGCTGGGTAACGCAGTCAGTGCAGCCGAGGCTGCTGGGTAACGCAGTGCAGTGCAGCCGAGGCTGCTGGGTAACGCAGTCAGTGCAGCCGAGGCTGCTGGGTAACGCAGTGCAGAGCAGCCGAGGCTGCTGGGTAACGCAGTGCAGAGCAGCCGAGGCTGCTGGGTAACGCAGTGCAGAGCAGCCGAGGCTGCTGGGTAACGCAGTCAGTGCAGCCGAGCATGCTGGGTAACGCAGTGCAGTGCAGCCGAGGCTGCTGGGTAACGCACACACACACACACACCTGAGGAAGCCATCACATCCCGTTGATCAAATAGCCTCCATAAATCATTTATTTCAGGTGGGGCCCCCCCTGGGAGGGAGAAATGAGAAGAGAGAGAGAGAGAGAGAGAGAGAGAGAGAGAGAGAGAGAGAGAGAGAGAGAGAGAGAGAGAGAGAGAGAGAGAGAGAGAGAGAGAGAGAGAGAGAGAGAGAGAGAGCGTACCGGTTTGACGTCGTAGGCAAACAGCACATATCGTAGGTCTGGGGAGACGGAATACTTTGCCACGTTGAAATTAACCTGGTGGGGGAGGGGGTGAGGGGCGGGGGGGGAGGGGGTGAGGGGCGGGGGGGAGGGGGTGAAAGGGGCAGAGTTAGTTCCAAGGCAACAGAGCAGAGGTTCCCATAGAGAGCACCCCAAGTCTGACCTCAATATCGTTAGAGGGCGCAAATCCGGATTCATGTACTTTTTATTTGCATTGTAATAGGGGGATTTTAGATCGCTAAACATGTCATCCCGGCCGTTTCACTCATACAGCATAGAGATGAATAATCAACTGACTGTGAATGTTACTGCTACTGAATTAGTTACATTTTTGCTAGAAACAGACTGTATCATATAGAGTGACTGACTGTCGCAAACGATACAGAGACACCTCCCTGACAATAACACAGACACACTTCAGAAAAAAACAGATCTACAAGCTCGTAGCTATGAGCTTGTAGATCTGTTATTTTTCAACAGCTAAAGTATAAAATAATGCTTAAAACACCAAAATGGGTTGCCGCCCTGAATGGGTTAGGACATTAATTTGCAGTGCATCCTGGGAAGTGTAGTTTTCTTACGAAGGTGATGTTGCGCAGAAGGACGTCTGTCTCGTTGGTCAACATGTTGAATTTCAGGACGTGGCCGTCGCGATTCCTGTACACCACTGAAGAGTCTGGAGAGAGAGAGAGACATTCACTTTACATTACCGAGAGAGAGAGAGAGAGAGAGAGAGAGAGAGAGAGAGAGAGAGAGAGATCAGATCTACGTGATCTCTATGTGAATGGGTGAATGTAATGCACAATCTATGTAAAGGTGTGTGAATGGGTGAATGTAATGCACAATCAATGTAAAGGTGTGTGAATGGGTGAATGTAATGCACAATCTATGTAAAGGTGTGTGAACTGTGAATGGGTGAATGTAATGCACAATCTATGTAAAGGTGTGTGAATGGGTGAATGTAATGCACAATCTATGTAAAGGTGTGTGAATGGGTGAATGTAATGCACAATCTATGTAAAGGTGTGTGAATGGGTGAATGTAATGCACAATCTATGTAAAGATGTGTGAATGTAATGCACAATCTATGTAAAGGTGTGTGAATGGGTGAATGTAATGCACAATCTATGTAAAGGTGTGTGAATGGGTGAATGTAATGCACAATCTATGTGTGTGTGTGTGTGTGTGTGTGTGTGTGTGTGTGTGTGTGTGTGTGTGTGTGTGTGTGTGTGTGTTTGTGCGTGTGTGTGTGTGTGTGTGTGTGTGTGTGTGTGTGTGTGCGTGTGTGTGTGTGTGTGTGTGTGTGAATGGGTGAATGTAAAGCACCTTGGATAAAGGAAGCTCTATACATGCAGCGGCAGTGCTGACCAGATGTAACTCCTAGCAGAGTATATATAGCCTTGACTAAAGGCTTGCCGAGTAGATTAGATCTCGGGTTTAAAGATGGACAAGTTAAAGATAAGCTTATAATTTTAAGGCTTAGGTTTATATTCTCATGCGGACTTGACTGTAGTTTATGATCCGACAGAGAATGGTTCTGGCAAGATGCCTTAAAAAAGGAGGAGGTGACGTAGTGACTAGGTAGTCGTGACGTCACCCCTGACAGTCAGGTCAAGAGACACTCCCACTGCCACGTCTCTAAACAAGGACACCAGGAAAGAGAAAAGGACACCGAGCTATTTACAGCTACGCGTTACGCCACCAGAACGAAGAACGATGCGGCATGAATTAACCACGAACTCAACCCTCCTCTCCTACCAAACCACTGGGGGGGAGGGGGGGGGGGGGGGGGACTCAACCCTCATCCGCTACCAAACCACTGGGGGGGAGGGACCCCCCCATTTAGACCTGAGGCCGATTCTAAGAAACATTGCTTCCAAATCTGAAAAACCGTAATGTTTCTGTATGTCAGTGGTTCTCAACCTTTCCATGTCAAGGTTCCCCGGAATTATTTGCATTTGGAAGCAGAAGCAAAGATTTTGAGTTAAAAACATTCGCTGTGAAATAATATATTATATTCAAAGATTTGCGCCACATTTTCACGATTTTTCAAAAAATAGCTGATCTACAAGCTCGCTTGTAGATCTGCTATTTTTCAATAGCTAATAATGCTTAAAACACCAAAAGGGGTTCCCGTCCAGAATGGGTTAAACTCCTTCCCTGCTAAGGACGACATTGGATGAGATAAATATATGCTTGTAAAGCGCCTATAGGACGACATCGGACGAGATAAGGGTTCAGGGACGTGCAGAGTGTTAGAGGGCAGGGGCTGACATCCCGTAAGAGGAGCACTTTGGGACCAAAATAGCGACATGGATTTCTAAACAAATTTGGTCAGCGCAAAAATACTGTGTTCACGACACAGTAAGCAATTCTCCTGAATGTTGCCTTCCGGCATGGCATGGAAAGGAGAGGAGGGATATTTGCATTTCTTTCGCCATTTAGTAAATGCTACATCTGTGGTCTGGAGAGGGCATGTTGTTTTACAGACGGGTAAAAGGGCAGGGGCTGAAGCCCCCTTTGATGTCTATGTGTCCAAGGGCCGACAGCTGGAAAGGCTCTCGAAGAGGACGGGGCTCACCGTTCACTACAACATGCATAAACAACATATGCAGCTCTATAAGGACACCATCAACTCCACCCGCACCTCGCACTACTCTGGAATCATTCTGTCAGGCAGTGGCAACCCCGGAGTACTTTTCTCCACAATAAACAAACTACTCAAACCCATGGACACCATTTCCCACTCCTTCACCAGTTATTGCATCAAATGCACTGACTTCCTAACCTTCTTTCATGAGAAAATCAACAATATTCACAGCCCAGCTGGCCTGTCCTCCACTGGCTTCCAGTCAAGTTCAGAATTGATTTAAAAATACTCACCATCCCCTACAAAGCCCTCTGAACTCATCAAACCGCCTTGCCCCCACCCGCTCCCTCAGGTCAAGCACTGCCAAACCAACTGGAACCACACAAGTCCAACAAACGAACTTGGGGTGACCGGGCCTTCTCTGTGGAACTCACTCCCAACACACATCAGAGCTGCCCCCACCTTTTTCAGACTGGCTTCCACCCCCTTTCAGAAAACTGTCAGGATGTAGAAGACATTTTTAGAATCTGATCTCAGGTCAGAATGGATTAAACCCACTGGCCTGGTGGTGCCACTTTGACCTGGTTACACCCACTGGCCTGGTGCCACTTCAAAATGCATTTTAGGATAAGAAAGATTTTCAATATATATATTAGTTTTTCATGGAGCCCAAAAACAGGCCCGGCCCCGAAAACATCGGGTTGGGTCGGGCCTGTTTGGGCAGCAATTCATGCAGCATGCACATGCAGCTGCTCTCCTATCACAGATGGAACATCCTTAACGAAGTCAAGTGTGACAGGCTGGTTACCGGTACGCTAGGCTGGCTGACCCACGGGGCTATGGCACGCACGCACGCAAGCACGCACGCACACACGCTAAATGTCATCAAATGGTGGTCCGTGGCTCAGATGCAGAATAAATAATGGGCCTCGATAAGCTAAGCACTGCTGATAAGCACTGGTTCAAGGTGTGAAAGGAATGACTTCACGCACAGAGCTTTATGCACACATATTAAAACATCTGTCAGGCTAATGTTACATGCCATTAGTTTTGTATTATGCTAATGTTAGCTGTCATTAGTCCCTGCGTTAGCTACGCCATCAACCCCCTGTGTGTGTGCGCGTGCGTGTGCATGTGTGCATGTGTGCGCTAAACGACTTGCAAAATTAGTTAGTTGATGTGTGGGTATTTGTCGGGGATTTGCTGACTACATTCTGTGCAGCACCATGTCAATATTTGTGTCCTTGTATTGTATCTCTTATGTGGACATAAATATACGATGAATGTGTGTATGTGTGTGCGTGTGCGTGTGCGTGTGCGCGTGAGTGTGTGTGTGCGCGTGCGTGTGTGTGTGTGTGTGTGTGTGTGTGTGCGTGCGTGCGTGTGTGTGTGTGCGTGTGTGCGTGCGTGCCACAGCTCACATACTCCTATTCTTGCACAAATAGGCCAAGGACCCAAATGAATTGTGTCGGTCAGCAACAACCATGTCATTGTTGTGAGTTCAGAGAGAGAGAGAGAGAGAGAGAGAGAGCGAGAGAGAGAGAGAGAGCGTAGCCTTTCTAGTGCTAAATGTTTCAGACAGGATCCTATAGAGCGTCACAGTCCCCCGTCCCCTTTCAAGACGTCGACAAGCCCGGAAAATAATTCCCCGTTCACTTTTCCCCATAGACGTTTCAAAAAGTAGGCTATTTATTTAAAGACCTGTAAGCCTCGGACAAAGCCAACTCGGATCGTGTCAAATCATGACAACCAACAATTTTCTGGGGCCGAACAAATAATTAGACAGAAGAACCCAGTGTCAATTATCCTACGAGCGTATATATCTGCAATTTTATTTTTATCGTGCAAATGTGGCGCAAATCTTTGAATATATATTCTTTCACAGTGAACATGCGTTGGGTGGTGCTTGCGGTTAGGGTTAGGTTTAGGGTTAGGGGAAGAGTGTCAGACTGATGCATCCAACAAAACACTGTACCGCCTGCCGCGGGTGTTCCACGGCTTATGCCGCTGCCGGAAAATGCACTCGCTCTCTCTCCTACAAGGTACCCAACACAACTTCTGAAGACCTGTTGATCTTGTGAAGTCCTAGTCTGAGTGAAGTCCTCGTCTGAAGACCTTATGGTATTTAGCACTTATTCACTACCGTTTGGAGCAGTCTGAACTCACACACAACATCAGCTGGTAACCATGACAACCTACAAACAATAGAACACAAATGGTTCTAAGGTTAACTTACCGTTGACCCATTTGGCCTCGGGGTCGTGAACTTTGAACTCTGGCCTGAAGAGGTCGTCCACGGTGAACTTTGTGTCACTTCCGGCCTGGTTTTCCACTGAAGAAACAACAACAAATAAAAGCATACATTTTTCACCAAAAGTTTTTAACACTTTTTATGGATTTTTAAGGATGTGTATATCAAAACCACGGGGTGCCTTGGACGTGTATAGGCGTCCTTAGGTCTTTTTTATTGATATAACATTTTTTATTTATTTTTTTGGTTGGCCTTTCCTTTCTCTGTGTGTTTCGGGCGTGCGCACTGCCGTTCACTTCCTTGTTTCCGTCAAGGACAAGAAGCGAAGACCGTACGGGCGACGCCATGTTGCTCACATGGTGCTCCATGGAAGGAAAGAAACATGTGCAGTTGAGACCAAGGAAGCTGAAGGAGGAAGTGTTGGCTGCATAAAGCCCATTGCGCATGTTTCTTTCCTTCCATGGAGCACCATGGAGCAACATGGCGGCGCCCTTACGGTCTTCGCTTCCCGTCCTCTTTATACAGTCCTTGGTTTCCGTCTCCATTGAAGTGACAGATGCATGGCTTTCCTATTGTAAATATAGTCGCTAACTTTCCCCTTTCAGTCAAGGATCAGATCCGGTACGAAACGGAGCCCAGAAGGATTTGACTGCTTGGACCCGGTCCAAACAAAACGGCGCGGCGCCGATCCGATCCGATATAGATCCGGACCCATAGTGTGTTCTCTGCAATATTATATGCTTCAACATGACATGAGACTGCTCTCTATGAGCGACGCGTGCACCCCCCCCTCTCGAGGCAGCAGAGAGAGAGAGAGAGAGAGAGAGAGAGAGACAGCATGTCGAGGTGCATGACGAGACCCAGCCCTCGTTGACTCTGTTCAACAGACAATATGGACTTTAGAATCTGGAATGGATCCGACCCTTCCCCGAGAGGGACACGTCAATATGTTGGGCCCAAATCGACTACGTTCTCGGTTCGGCTCTCGGGTATTCGGTTCCAGGTGGACCCGTGCTTCCCTCTAATCTGAACTCTCTCTAGAAGCGTTAATATTACAAAATGAGATGCTTGATTAAGTCAGAAATTAGGACATGATAGAACATCAGCGTTTTGATCCAAACCATCCAAAAAGAGCTTTAGACTGTCTTAGAGTAGAGACAGTTTAGTCGGGCCGCAAACAAGGAAGTGAACGGCAGTGCGCAGCATGCGCGAAACATGTCTAGGAGCACTGAAGAAGGAATGGCCAAAAAAATTACAAAAAATGGATTTCAGCAAACCCATTTGATATCATGTCAAGGACCCCAAAAATGATATGCAATTGGCCACCGACCCCCATCTGAAAATATGTTGTTCCAGGGACCCCTCCAGAAGCAAAGATTTGATTTAAAAACGTTCGCTGTGAAAGAATATACATTCAAAGATTTGCGGCACATGTTCACGACTTTTCAAAAATATCAGACCTACAAGCTCGTAAGAGCTTGTAGATCTTCTATCTGTGCATCGACACATCCCCCAGGCTGCTATTGGTTACCTGGGGTGAGCAGGATGACTGACATGGTGATCGTCGAACAGATTCCCAGGATGACCAATAGGGCGATGGCGATGCCCTTCCAGTTCCTGGCCGGAGGCCCGCCCCGGTCCTGGAGGTCCTGGAGAAAAGAAATCACACCCGTGTGAAGTGAGGGGCGCTCTAATCATCATGACATCATCTCATTCTGGCCAATCACAATTTGCGTCCTCACTTTTGTCCTCAATGCTCGTGTTTACACAAACCCGGAAAGCTGGTCAAATAGGACTAAAAAAAATCATCTCATGAACATCTGAATTCATGTGATTGGTTAGACGATTTGCTCGTCTACATATGACGCACACGCGCGGTCTTTATGTGCATTATGGATCATAATATGCTTAAAATGCGATATGCGGGGCTTGATTAGAGCTTAATTTGACTTAGATGTGACAAAAACAATTATTCCCCGATCGGCTCACATCTCCCTCCTTGTGAAATCAAATAACTAGTGGATTGTTTACTAGTGTTTGAACCGGAACTGATTGTCGGCCATTTTAGGAGTTATTTAAAAAACGCAGCTAAAAATCTGAAAAACGCGCTCGGTGTGAAGCAGGGACCTTCACTCTCTGCTCCACTCTTATTATGTTAATGTTGTTTTATGCCTTTCCTTTTTCCTTTTATCACACAGGGTATATAAGAAATGTTTGCAATAATGTGTCTGTCTCTTAACTAAGGGGTCCCTGCTTCATCTGTCTCTTAGCTAAGGGGTCCCTGCTTCATCTGTCTCTTAGCTAAGGGGTTCCTGCTTCATCTGTCTCTTAGCTAAGGGGTCCCTGCTTCATCTGTCTCTCAGCAGGGGGTCCCTGCTTCATCTGTCTCTCAGCTAGGGGGTCCCTGCTTCATCTCTCTCTCAGCTAGGGGGTCCCTGCTTCATCTCTCTCTCAGCTAGGGGGTCCCTGCTTCATCTGTCTCTCAGCTGAGGGGTCCCTGCTTCATCTGTCTCTCAGCTAAGGGGGTCCCTGCTTCATCTCTCTCTCAGCTAGGGGGTCCCTGCTTCATCTCTCTCTCAGCTAAGGGGTCCCTGCTTCATCTGTCTCTCAGCTAAGGGGTCCCTGCTTCATCTGTCTCTCAGCTGAGGGCTCCCTGCTTCATCTGTCTCTCAGCTAAGGGGGTCCCTGCTTCATCTCTCTCTCAGCTAGGGGGTCCCTGCTTCATCTCTCTCTCAGCTAAGGGGTCCCTGCTTCATCTGTCTCTCAGCTAAGGGGTCCCTGCTTCATCTGTCTCTCAGCTAAGGGGGTCCCTGCTTCATCTGTCTCTCAGCTAAGGGGGTCCCTGCTTCATCTCTCTCTCAGCTAAGGGGGTCCCTGCTTCATCTCTCTCTCAGCTAGGGGGTCCTTGGCTTGGAGAAAAGACCCCCTGCACTGGTACAGTATCAGAGATACAACATGAAGCAGCATCACATTTTAAACATGATGAAACGCCAGTCTGCTGCAAAACGAGGGAAACGCCATCAAAGTGTTCTGTTTCTGCATGAGCCACTTTTACAGCATTTACATCCTGTCACAGAGCATTACCACGGCGACCGGCTCTGCTTAGGCTGCATGACAGCGTTTCCTGACATCGTTTTTCCAGACCTGAGCCGACAGCCGTGGCCGTTTTCTCTGTCGACCAGCTTCTTTTCCGGGTTTTTTAACAGTTGGTGGATGGAAAATAAGCTCCGCCCACGCGGCTGAATGCCGCGACGGCCAGATTCCCGGAAACGCTTTGCCCCCCCGCGGCAGTCAGCCACGTGGGGGTGGAGCTTCATGTCCATCCACCAGCGTTGCCAGGTTGCACCATGTGTCCAGGGATGCCAGATGTTTGTAAGAAAACAAGCAAGCAGGTTTATGAAAACATAACCTCATAACGTCTCCACCTCGGAGGAAAGCCAAGACCAAATAAACAACTACACTTTAGAAACAAGCTCAAATTAACAGCTACACTTTAGAAACAAGCCCAAATAAACAACTACACTTTAGAAACAAGCTCAAATAAACAGCTACACTTTAGAAACAAGCCCAAATAAACAACTACACTTTAGAAACAAGACCAAATAAACAGCTACACTTTAGAAACAAGCACAAATAAACAACTACACTTTAGAAACAAGACCAAATAAACAGCTACACTTTAGAAACAAGACCTAATAAACAACTACACTTTAGTAACAAGACCAAATAAACACTACACTTTAGAAACAAGACCAAATAAACAACTACACTTTAGAAACAAGCCCAAATAAACAACTACACTTTAGAAACAAGACCAAATAAACAACTACACTTTAGAAACAAGACCAAATAAACAACTACACTTTAGAAACAAGCCCAAATAAACAACTACACTTTAGAAACAAGACCAAATAAACAACTACACTTTAGAAACAATACCAAAGTCACATTTGATGAGCACACATGGCAACAATGCACTGGTGTCACTTTATGTAGCATACATTAAGTGTAGTACAACACAAGCTCTACAAGCTTGTAGATCTGCTATTTTTGAATAATCTTGAAAATGTGGTGCACATCTGTGAATATATATTCTTTCAGAGCGAACGTTTTTAACTGAACATTGTTATGCAGTGTGGAGCCGCAGGGCATCCTTTACTCTGAGCACTCTAACACCTGCTAGGAATATTTCATCTCTCTCTCTCTCTCTCTCTCTCTCTCTCTCTCTCCAAGGTTATTGGCTGTTGTTGAATTCTCAACACGGTAAACATCAACACACGTACAGTACATTGAAACTGAGAGTAGACTGAAGCTGATTAAGGTGCATCAAACTACCATGGAGAGCCGGTCAGAGCTGCGTGGTTCAAAGATGAGGCTGGTGTTTCACATTATTAGTTGTTACAGTTGTGGTTCTGAAACAAATACAAAACAATACAAAATCATCCGTCCATCCATCCATCTTCAACCGCTTATCCATAGTCGGGTCGCGGGGGCAACAGCTCCAACAGAGTGTTCCAGTCTTCCCTCTCCAGAGCAACATTAGTGACTTCCTCCTGGGGGATTCCGAGACGTTCCAAGGCCAGTGAGTCGATGTGTTTCCTCCAACTGTGCCTTGGTCTGCCCCGGGGTCTCGTCCCAGTGGGACGTGCCTCAAGGACCTCCCTAGGGAGACGTCCGAGAGGCATTTTAACCAGATGCCCGAACCACCTAAGCTGGCTCCTTTCCAGGCGAAGGAGCAGCGGTTCTACTCAGAGTCTCTCTCGTGTGACTGAACTTCTCACCCTATGCCTAAGGGAGATGCCAGCCACCCGTCGAAGAAAACTAATTTCGGCCGCTTGTATTCGCGACCTTATTCTTTCGGTCATGACCCACACTTCATGACCATAGGTGAGAGTAGGAACGAAGATTGCTCAGTAGACAGAGAGCTTTGCCTTCTGGCTCAACTCTCACACACACACTAATGAAATAATCAATAGGTGCAAGAGCAGACTACATACATGCATGTCGATCATTATTGATCAGGTGATATATCCCATTCCCACCTGATCAATACATTATCAATGACACAATCAATCCATATCAGTTGGATGTATACGTACGTTGAAAAGAGGTCCTTGTGAAAACAGGTATCGCTCTTTGTTGAGGGTTACTTCAAACATTAAACAATAAAAAGAGGTCCAAGGCACTCTGTTCCAGTTCAAGTGAAAAAAAAGCCTTTATTTCAATAACGGCATGGCAAAGATCATTAACCCGTTTAACCCATTCTGACCTGAGATCAGATTCATACGAGGTTTCCACTGGACACACACTGGTCTGTTAACCCATTCTGACCTGAGATCAGATTCTAAAAATGTCAGTCGTTCTTCGACACGGGCAGTACACCCACGGGCAGCGTTGTCCTTGTCCGTGTGTGCAGAAGCTTTCTGTAATTAAAAAATGATCGCAATTAATTGCGTCAGAGAATTGGTCGGCGAGAAGAAGAAACAGCTGTGGATCGTTATCGCTCAGCGAGCCACTGCTAATCAAACTAATCAACGGACAGACGGACAGGCGTTTATAAAGCTAAGTGTAGATTAATTACTTTAAAAAAGGACTGGACAGGACATTGGAATAATTATGTGAATAAAGCTTCGCTTTTAAATAAGAAAAAAAGAAGTGTACATGTGACCAGATTTGACTGAGAGCCTGCCATCACGCAACCTCCAGCATTTCACCAGAGGAGAAAAACGTATTATTTGTCTTTAATCCAAAATGAGTTAATAGCACAGGCAGACTCTTCACATACACAGAGTATGTCTGAAATAAATGTCAGAGCTGAAATCGACATGTAAATATGAAATAAATGCTTAAACATGTAGCTAGGTGTAATGTTAGAGACCACAGAAGTGAACCTTTCAAGCCTGTTTTCTGAAAGCCATATGTCCAAAACTGGTGGGTCAAACTGAACAACCAATATGACAATTTGAAGTTATGATTGAAAAAAATGAAAATCCAATGGCAGAGAAAGAATATCTTGGTATCACTTGGCATGGAGTTTTCTCTCGGCTACAGGCAGCAGTATTGGTCAATCTCCACTGAATCGCAATAAAAGAAAGCCCGGTCTTTTCTCCCGTACATCCGGCGCTAGTCACAAAGCATCATGGGACATGCAATTTTAGTAAACGCTTCGTTATTAATGCAAATAGAAATCGCAATTCAAATTAAATCAATATAGACGGTTTGTGAAATCAATTCCTTATATAGCTCAATCAAGTCTTTTTAAACTGTAAATATTAACATTATACAATTAACAGATTTTAACCATTATGCAAATGAAATATCACACAAGATGAATGTGAACCCGGACATGTTGAGGACACCAAGGTTTTATGTTGAATATTGATCCCCAGCATGTAGAAACTGATGTTATAAATGTTTAGTAGGGGTCGTCCCCAGCATGTAGAAACTGATGTTAGAAATGTTTAGTAGGGGTCCCCAGCATGTAGAAACTGATGTTATAAATGTTTAGTAGGGGTCCCCAGCATGTAGAAACTGATGTTATAAATGTTTAGTAGGGGTCCCCAGCATGTAGAAACTGATGTTATAAATGTTTAGTAGGGGTCCCCAGCATGTAGAAACTGATGCTAGAAATGTTGAATATTGATCCCCAGCATGTAGAAACTGCCGGATGCTAACTTGCGTATGTTGAGCAATTTTCATAATTGGCATAATATCTGCCGGGGGTTATTTAATCCATTACATTATAGTGCCCAGTCGATTTAGAAACACAGACCACTTTTACCGTCGGACCGGATGTTGTTGTGAATGTGTGTGTAGCAGCTAACAATATCCACGCCACTTCAAAATCGATCGACAACAAAGGCAGGTAACAATAATTCTATCGCGACTAGTGACTGGACTGCAGAGGGCCATCAAACACAGGATCTTTTTTCATAATTAGACGGGATGATTTAGATCGCGAGTTATTAATGTTTTAAGATTTTCGTTTTCGTCGGCTAAACAGGGGAGGGAGTTTTTCGATGACGTCTCAACTCTTACGCAACATCGAGGATTGCCCAACAGGCTGTGGAGCCATGCGATCCGTTTTCATATCAATAAACGTCGGGCGTTACTAATAGAAAAGACGAAGATACTTCGTCCTGGGCGTTCTAGGGGGTTTTCATGATGCTGAATCCATTACAAGCATTAGCTTTGCACAAAAAACAATCCTAAAACGGCCATAGCCCTAATCACAGATGTCAGCACATTTGGGCAAGTAGCTATGGCCGTTTATAGCCCAAGGAGTGTTTTTTTTCCTTCAGAACCCCCTAGTTTGACATGCTACATAAAGCATGATGAAATGTGGAATTTTATAGCTTGTTAAAGGTATGGTCACATATTATGCCACTTATGAAAATTGCTCAACATATCAGCAAGTTAGCATCCGGCAGTTTTTACATTGGGGACCCATACTAAACATTTCTAACATAAAACGTTGGTGTCCGGGTTCACAATGGGGCTCTATGGGCTGGCAAATAGACTAATATGTCAATTTGAAGCTATGTTTCCCTGCTTCCATATGACATGAAAAATAATTTAATAAAAAAAACAAATCAATGACTTATCCTCGGTCAGAAAACGTTCAAGTGTAGCAGTCCAGATATGTGTTAGGATAATAGCACCGTCGCTGTACGGCTCTTTCAATTAACAGCAGCATGCAGAGAATGATTTTTCATTCTAACAACATCCATGTTTCTCTCCGAGGTACCGTGTAGAGAAGATGAAATCCATATGGTGCATATAACAAGGGCCTAATGCGCGCGTGTGTGTGTGTGTGTGTGTGTGTGTGTGTGCGCGAATCTTAACCACAAAGGGAATTATCCCTTCTCCAAGTCCCTCCCCAACCCGTCCTTGTCCAATATGCACGATAGCAGCGAGGAGACAGGGCAAGCTGTCCTTCTTCCCCATAGAGATGCATGTTAAATGATGGGATTTCTCCACATAAATAATCGATCATTTCAGTAGCAAGAGCATCAAAATGTCTTCTAAATCTAGTCCAGGCCTGCAGTAGGCTATGCACTGGACAAATGTCTTCAAAATCTAGTCAACCAGGCCTGCAGTAGGCTATGCACTGGACACATGTCTTCTAAATCTAGTCAACCCGGCCTGCAGTAGGCTATGCAATGGACAATGTGCATAACATTATTTTAATAAACTACAAATACGAGGAAATGACAGATGGAGAAATCAACTTTTAACGACCGTCCGACAGGAGTTTTCATGTAATGCACAATGTCAGACTACGGTCATTAGTATTATTGCCATCACCTGAGTGGGTCAGTCGTGTAACTTTCTCGACGTTAAGTTGTGTGTGTGTTCAACAACACAGCCATGACGTTCAACTGTGTGTGTGTGTGTGTGTGTGTGTGTGTGTGTGTGTGTGTTCAACAACACAGCCATGACGTTAAGCTGTGTGTGTGTTCAACAACACAGCCATGACGTTAAACTGTGTGTTCAACAACACAGCCATGACGTTAAGCTGTGTGTGTGTGTTCAACAACACAGCCATGACGTTAAGCTGTGTGTGTTCAACAACACAGCCATGACGTTAAGCTGTGTGTGTGTTCAACAACACAGCCATGACGTTCAACTGTGTGTGTGTGTGTGTGTGTGTGTGTGTGTGTGTGTGTGTGTGTGTGTGTGTGTGTGTTCAACAACACAGCCATGATGTTAAGCTGTGTGTGTGTTCAACAACACAGCCATGACGTTAAGCTGTGTGTGTTCAACAACACAGCCATGACGTTAAGCTGTGTGTGTGTGTTCAACAACACAGCCATGACGTTAAGCTGTGTGTGTTCAACAACACAGCCATGACGTTAAGCTGTGTGTGTGTTCAACAACACAGCCATGACGTTAAGCTGTGTGTGTGTTCAACAACACAGCCATGACGTTAAGCTGTGTGTGTGTTCAACAACAGTCATGACGTTAAGCTGTGTGTGTGTGTGTTCAACAACACAGTCATGACGTTAAGCTGTGTGTGTGTTCAACAACAGCCATGCAAAATAACACTGACAGCTATGAGGTGGTGAAAGCTTGTCTTGCATAGCAACGGTTGCTAAACTATTTGGATTGGCATTGATTGGACAATCTCTTTTTGGGGTAGACTGTCATGTGATCAGGCTGAGGCTGTCCGGCACCCTGCTTCACGCACGCACGCACGCATAATAGGGGTTCTTGACATGATGTAGTTTGAGAAGCACTGATATACAGAAGAAACAGAAAACTGTTGGTCATTATTCTTTTTTGTCCGTACTGGATAGCACCGCCTCAAGGGTCACAGGTCATACTGAACCTAGCCCTGCAGCACTGCCGCTTTAGAATTCCCCGAAAATAAACAAAATGACGTAACTACTCACCGAAACAAAGCCTGCTATAGACCTTAAGGTAAAGTCTATTCTCAAAGCTGGGAAGCGTCTCAGGTCCCCAGCTTCTCTCTAAAATGCACTATTTTTGTCATGAAATAAAAATGCATTCAAGTGGATCGGCGAAGGCACAACCCTGGACATGCCGTAGTAGAAGAAGTTACTCTGTTCGGTACATTGCTTTATTAAAATGACACAAAGTGCATTTTAGAGAGAAACTGGGGACCCGAGACGCTTCCCAGCTTTGAGAATAGACTTTTACCACAGTCTTTTCAGCCCTCCTTTCACTGTGCTTCCACCTCTTAATTCTCTAGCATCACAATGTCACTGAAGACTGAGCTCCAGACCTCCCAGAACAAACTGATTTGACTACTTCTCGGCCTGGGGTCCATGACCCACCTCTTCCCATCCTATTGTGATAGTCTAGGATGGCTCCGGGTAGAAGACAGGAGTGGAACAATTGAAATTGGAAACTTACATTTAAAATTGTAAATGCAGCTTTGCCCTCAATGCCCACAGTAACCACATACCTGCCACACTACCTAAAAAGAACGACAGTTTTCTACCTCTGGTCTGCTTTGAGGCAGGACTCCAGAGAAGAAGGGAAGATATAACCTCATTGTAAGCTCTGTGGCAGTGGCCGGCAATGTGTTCTTCTGGATCAGACTAGTGAAGAATATATATTAGATTAGTCGATGGGTGGCTCTTCCAAGACAGATGTTGCGCTCTCATTAGAAGGCGGGTGTAAGTGCCATCCAACCGTTTCTCTAGTTTCTTTGAAAGTGTCCATGTCTCGGAGCCATAGAGTAGAATCTTCTCAACGATCTGGTACTAATGGTACGATGGTACTAATGGTACGATGGTACTTTTCTAAACAAACAAGGGTAAATTATCCTTCTACAACACTGACTCAAAACAAATGCAGATCACTGGCGTCCTTTAAAACAGGCCTGGAAATCCACCTTTTGTACTGTACTGTTTACATTTCTGACTAATAAAGTATTCAATCAATACTGAATTAAATGAATGCATGTCTTTGATGCATGTCTTCTGTTCATATGGCCTACAGTGCTGTGAAAAGCAACTCAACTCAGCTCAGCTCTCAGAGGAGAGGAGAGGAGAGGAGAGCATTTAGAATGGAGAGGAGAGGAGAGGAGAGGAGAGGAGAGGAGAGGAGAGGAGAGGAGAGGAGAGGAGAGGAGAGGAGAGGATTTAGAATGGAGAGGAGAGGAGAGGAGAGGAGAGGAGAGGAGAGGAGAGGAGACTTAAATTAAATAAAGGTTGTATTGGTGCTGCTTTCTGTCCTGCTCTGTCTTTGCACGTCCACCTCTCTCTCTCTCTGGTTGTGATACAGATGCTGGTGTCAGATCACATCTGTCACCATTTGAAGCATTTTGGACACAACAAAGATCGAAAGCACACACACACACACACACACACACACACACACACACACACACACACACACACACACACACAGTCCATAACAACGGGCACATCAATTGAGATCGATCACACACTGACACGACAGACAGACAGACAGGCATGCAGGCACAGGCAGACATACAGAGACGTGATGCGCGAAAAAGACGTGCATGGTACGAGAGAATGATCGGATAAACGAACGAACACACACACACACACACACACACACACAACTCCGTGCGGACTGACTGACGGA
The DNA here is from genome assembly GCF_964188405.1 of Protomyctophum parallelum. NCBI lineage: Eukaryota > Metazoa > Chordata > Actinopteri > Myctophiformes > Myctophidae > Protomyctophum > Protomyctophum parallelum. Next base: position 10,151,260 of record NC_139707.1, read on the forward strand.
CGGTCGGTACCGTACCTCTTCTTGCTGCTGCTGCGTCTTGGGGTTCGGTCTGTTGGCCTGTTCCTTCATGCTGGTAGCGGTCATCCCTGCTCCTGGTCTGTTACTGCTCCCTCAGAACAACAAGATGGATCTTTGCTCCAGAAGATCTCTCTCTGCTGCTCCAGGGAGTCTGGTATGTCTGACTGCAGCTCCGTGCAGATACACACAGCCTGCCTCTCCGAAGAGAAGAAGATATCTGTCCTCCTCCTCCTGAAATACCAGCCTGAGCAACACACACAACACACACACACTGGCTGCAGATCCTCTGTCTGTCTGTCTGTCTGTCTGCAGACGAAGAACGGGTGTTATCTTTAAGACAGGAGCGGAACGCGACAGAGAGAGACTGTAGATAAATACATAAATAGATGGATCCGTGACTCTGTAACGACGGAGAATGTTGCGATCCTTCCTCCTCCTCCTCCGATGCTCTGTCTGCTGCCTGAGAGAGAGAGGGGGGGGGAGGGGGGGGAGGGGGAGAGAGGGGGAGAGAGAGAGAGAGAGAGGGGGGGGGGAGGGGGTGGAGGGGGAGAGAGAGAGAGAGAGAGAGGGGGGGGGAGGGGGTGGAGGGGGAGAGAGAGAGAGAGAGAGAGAGAGGGGTGGGGGGGGGGGAGGGGGTGGAGGGGGGAGAGAGAGAGAGAGAGAGAGAGAGAGAGGGGGGGGGGATCCTTCTGTCTGCTGCTTGAGAGAGAGAGAGAGACAGATACAGAGACAGACAGAGAGAGAGAGTGTGTGTGTGTGTGTGTGTGTGTGTGTGTGTGTGTGTGTGTGTGTGTGTGTGTGTGTGTGTGTGTGTGTGTGTGAAACAAGACCAAATGAACAGCTACACTTTAGAAACAATTAAGACCAAATAAACACTACACTTTAGAAACAAGACCAAATAAACAACTACACTTTAGAAACAATACCAAATAAACACTACACTTTAGAAACAAGACCAAATAAACAACTACACTTTAGAAACAATACCAAATAAACAACTACACTTTAGAAACAAGACCAAATAAACAACTACACTTTAGAGACCAAATCGACGCTCCATATGGCAAGTACAGAATTCATCCTATATTGATCTATATTGAACCTCTTAACTCCATTTGATCCTCGATCTGTCAGTAGAAACACTTAACTCCACTGCTCTGTGGGGGCACTGACTACAGCTCAGCCTCAGAGCCTCAGTGCGGAAGATAAACAAAAAGAATGACTGTGTGTGTGTGTGTGTGTGTGTGTGTGTGTGTGTGTGTGTGTGTGTGTGTGGTGTGATAATAAAACTTGGAAATCCATTGTCAGTGGAGTTAAGAGGTTTCTCTGTCATTGATAAGAACTATCTTGACAGAGAAAACCACCTAACTCCACTTGAGCTGTATTCGGGTAGAGTGGTGATAATATAATGACACATGCAAGTATCTGATAATATACAAAGTCACAATACCAACTTTGATGAGGCAGTATTGCTTTGTTTAAAAATATAAGGTTTTCTTCAATTTCTGAAAAATATATAAAAAAAATGTTTTTCCATTTGTGATAATAAGACAGACAGACAGGGCCCAGGCGGTGGCTTAACCGTCTGGGCACCCGACTGGTAATCCAGTCGCAGTGTGCCGCGGGTTCGACTCCCGAGCCCGACACGGCCTTTACTGCATGTCTTCCCCCATCTCTCACCCGTTTCCTGTCAGCCTACTGTCTGTCCCAAAAAAACAATAAACAAAAAAATATATATATATATAAAGACAGACAGACAGCATCTTTCTTCCAGAAGCCTTGTATAAGGTTGATGCTGATGCTCAGCCAGTGGTTTGTCTCTGTGTCAAACACACATACTCCTGGACCGGCCAGCCCCCAAATGCAAACGTGGCCCGTAAGCCCCCAAGTCCAGACTGGCTCCCCCAGCCCCCAAATACAAACATCTTTGTCCCGATGACGGTGGCCGAGTGCTGTGATGAAATGGGCGGAGGTGTTCCCCTGGTGCTAATGAAGGTCCAGACCATGGTGGCGGTGTCCAACGTGTACACGTCATTGGTGCATTCCCTCGTCAAAAAGGCTGCTGTACGGCGAACTACAACATGGCAAGCGATCACGTGGCGGCCAGCGGACACGCTATGAGGACACCCTGAAGGCCTGAAAGCCTCAAGAGGCTCATGCGGTCTGGATCCTGAGACCTGGGAGGCAGACGCCCAACACCACTCCAGCTGGCGCTCTGCAGTCAGACATGGAGTCAGACAGAGAGTAAAGAGTCTGAAAAGCACTGCATCCAGGAAGCCAAACTGAAGGGTCAGATCCGAAAGACCAGAGCCACTTCCTCCCTCTCACCTATAGCCAGCCCCCAGACATCACATGCCCTCGTCCTCCCTCGCACCTATAGCCAGCCCCCAGACATCACATGCCCTTGGCATGCAATACGACATTCCGTGCACGGACCGGCCTCATCAGACATCTTCGCACGCACAAGACGTGAAGTCAATTGGTCATCTTCGCTTTGCGAAGGACGAACATATGATGCCAAAGCTATGCCATGGATTGCTTGGACACAATGAAAGTGACTCTTTCAGCACTTTAGCCTTTTCAAAGCAAATAGACTGATTCCATAAAAGAGACATACAGTACAGTACACGTACAGTGCTTGGTATTCCAAGCAAATATTTTCCCCGATATTGACTAATTAGATAAAAGTACATGTTTGTTTTATTCCTCCCATGCTTGAATCAATAACATAATGTGTTTGATGTGATGAAAAATGTGTGTGTGTGTGTGTGTGTGTGTGTGTGTGTGTGTGTGTGTGTGTGCGCGCGTGTGTGTTTGATGTCCTCATTTGCATTGATTAGAATCTCTCCAAGTCGTTAGCAGAGAAAAAACCACTGGCTTTCTCTGCACACATATTAAGCCGGGACATCGTCTGTGTCATTTCACACACACACACACACACACACACACACACACACACACACACACACACACACACACACACACACACACACACACACACACACACACACACACACACACACACACACACACACACACACACACACACACACACACACACACACACACACACACACACACTCTCTCTCTCGCCCGCTGCAAGCAAGATAAATTAAATTATGCATGTACACATATTATGCAGCTTGAAGACACACAGAACATTATTCAAAACCAATACAGCCTGAGGTCTCTCTCTCTCTCTCTCTCTCGTAGAACTGTACATTTTGAAATCCAGACTTTTATTATTTCTACATTGCAGTATCGATACAAACATATGACTCTGAGTAGGGTTTTTTTCCACCACTGGTTGCTAGGCATCCTTACATCTTTACATCCTTACATCCACTACACTACATGTAGACTACACTACCCTACCACTGCACTACATGTAGACTACACTACCCTACCACTGCACTACATGTAGACTACACTACCCTACCACTGCACTACATGTAGACTACACTACCCTACCACTGCACTACATGTAGACTACACTACCCTACCACTGCACTACATGTAGACTACACTACCCTACCACTGCACTACATGTAGACTACACTACCCTACCACTGCACTACATGTTGACTACACTACCCTACCACTGCACTACATGTAGACTACACTACCCTACCACTGCACTACATGTAGACTACACTACCCTACCACTGCACTACATGTAGACTACACTACCCTACCACTGCACTACATGTAGACTACACTACCCTACCACTGCACTACATGTAGACTACACTACCCTACCACTGCACTACATGTAGACTACACTACCCTACCACTGCACTACATGTAGACTACACTACCCTACCACTGCACTACATGTAGACTACACTACCCTACCACTGCACTACATGTAGACTACACTACCCTACCACTGCACTACATGTAGACTACACTACCCTACCACTGCACTACATGTAGACTACACTACCCTACCACTGCACTACATGTAGACTACACTACCCTACCACTGCACTACATGTAGACTACACTACCCTACCACTGCACTACATGTTGACTACACTACCCTACCACTGCACTACATGTAGACTACACTACCCTACCACTGCACTACATGTAGACTACACTACCCTACCACTGCACTACATGTAGACTACACTACCCTACCACTGCACTACATGTAGACTACACTACCCTACCACTGCACTACATGTAGACTACACTACCCTACCACTGCACTACATGTAGACTACACTACCCTACCACTGCACTACATGTAGACTACACTACCCTACCACTGCACTACATGTAGACTACACTACCCTACCACTGCACTACATGTAGACTACACTACCCTACCACTGCACTACATGTAGACTACACTACCCTACCACTGCACTACATGTAGACTACACTACCCTACCACTGCACTACATGTAGACTACACTACCCTACCACTGCACTACATGTTGACTACACTACCCTACCACTGCACTACATGTAGACTACACTACCCTACCACTGCACTACATGTTGACTACACTACCCTACCACTGCACTACATGTAGACTACACTACCCTACCACTGCACTACATGTAGACTACACTACCCTACCACTGCACTACATGTAGACTACCCTACCCTACCACTGCACTACATGTAGACTACCCTACCCTACCACTGCACTACATGTAGACTACACTACCCTACCACTGCACTACATGTAGACTACACTACCCTACCACTGCACTACATGTAGACTACACTACCCTACCACTGCACTACATGTAGACTACACTACCCTACCACTGCACTACATGTAGACTACACTACCCTACCACTGCACTACATGTAGACTACACTACCCTACCACTGCACTACATGTAGACTACACTACCCTACCACTGCACTACATGTAGACCACACTACCCTACCACTGCACTGCATGTAGACTACACTACCCTACCACTGCACTGCATGTAGACTACACTACCCTACCACTGCACTACATGTAGACTACACTACCCTACCACTGCACTACATGTAGACTACACTACCCTACCACTGCACTACATGTAGACTACACTACCCTACCACTGCACTGCATGTAGACTACACTACCCTACCACTGCACTACATGTAGACTACACTACCCTACCACTGCACTACATGTACACTACACTACCCTACCACTGCACTACATGTAGACTACACTACCCTACCACTGCACTACATGTAGACTACACTACCCTACCACTGCACTACATGTAGACTACTACACTACCCTACCACTGCACTACATGTAGACTATACACTACCCTACCACTGCACTACATGTAGACTATACACTACCCTACCACTGCACTACATGTAGACTACACTACCCTACCACTGCATTACATGTAGACTACACTACCCTACCACTGCACTACATGTAGACTACACTACCCTACCACTGCACTACATGTACACTACACTACCCTACCACTGCACTACATGTAGACTACACTACCCTACCACTGCACTGCATGTAGACTACACTACCCTACCACTGCACTGCATGTAGACTACACTACCCTACCACTGCACTACATGTAGACTACACTACCCTACCACTGCACTACATGTAGACTACACTACCCTACCACTGCACTGCATGTAGACTACACTACCCTACCACTGCACTACATGTAGACTACACTACCCTACCACTGCACTGCATGTAGACTACACTACCCTACCACTGCACTACATGTAGAATACACTACCCTACCACTGCACTACATGTAGACTACACTACCCTACCACTGCACTACATGTAGACTACACTACCCTACCACTGCACTACATGTAGACTACACTACCCTACCACTGCACTACATGTAGACTACACTACCCTACCACTGCACTACATGTAGACTACACTACCCTACCACTGCACTACATGTTGACTACACTACCCTACCACTGCACTACATGTAGACTAACACTACCCTACCACTGCACTACATGTAGACTACACTACCCTACCACTGCACTACATGTAGACTACACTACCCTACCACTGCACTACATGTAGACTACACTACCCTACCACTGCACTGCATGTAGACTACACTACCCTACCACTGCACTACATGTAGACTACACTACCCTACCACTGCACTACATGTAGACCACACTACCTTACCACTGCACTACATGTAGACTACACTACCCTACCACTGCACTACATGTAGACTACACTACCCTACCACTGCACTACATGTAGACCACACTACCTTACCACTGCACTACATGTAGACCACACTACCCTACCACTGCACTACATGTAGACCACACTACCCTACCACTGCACTACATGTAGACCACACTACCCTACCACTGCACTACATGTAGACCACACTACCCTACCACTGCACTACATGTAGACCACACTACCCTACCACTGCACTGCATGTAGACCACACTACCCTACCACTGCACTACATGTAGACGACACTACCCTACCACTGCACTACATGTAGACCACACTACCCTACCACTGCACTACATGTAGACCACACTACCCTACCACTGCACTACATGTAGACCACACTACCCTACCACTGCACTACATGTAGACCACACTACCCTACCACTGCTGGCTTATTTGGAAACACAGACTGCACAAAAAGGGGAAATAGACTAGACTAGACTACACACTACATGTTTACTATACTATACTATACTATACTATACTATACTATACTATACTATACTATACTAATCTAAATTAAACTAAACGCAGTGCCGCAATAATGTCATTATCCAATGTAAAAAGAGAATAGTTTTCTTCCCCAACACGGCAGAGCAGAGACGCACCTGAAAAGGCCACGAGATGTCAAGACGTAATCATTTCCTTAATTTAGCGTTAATGAGACAATGTGTGCGATAAGAGCTGGGCTGAGTGGACGGCTTAACGACACTTAATGAAGAGCGGACGGCTGCAGATGACTCCTAGACCACTGGTTCCCAAAGTGGGGTCCGGGAACCCCCAGGGGTACTTCAGGGAGTTCCAGGGGTCCCCAGCTAAATTAGCCTTATGGGTCTGTAACTCTGAGTGTGTACCAAATGGAACCAAACGGACCATGACAGATTTTTATTAAAATATCAATTCATATTTTATGTCAGGTGATCGCCCAGAAGGTGTCTCAGACAGTGTGTCAGGTGAGGTCCCAGAGTCTCAGAGTCACAGAGTCACAGAGTGATGGAGTCAAAGGGCTGTATTTTGCGTGTCTTAAGTACCAGGTCTTATTCCCTAACTTGAGTAAACTGAAGACCTGGAGGCGTGGTCAATGCTCTTTGGCCACTCAGAATAGCCAAATGGCATTGATCACGCCTCCAGGTCTTTAGTTTACTCAAGTTAGGGAATAAGACCTGGTACTTAAGACACGCAAAATACAGCCCAAAGAGTCAGAGTCACAGAGTCACAGAGTCACAGAGACACAGAGTCACAGAGTCACAGAGTCACAGAGTCACAGAGACACAGAGACACAGAGTGATGGAGACACAGAGTGACGGAGTCACAGAGACAATGGCCTCTTTCACGTGGGACCAGAGACAATGGCGTGGCTTTGTGACACTGAGCTGGATATCCGACAACGATACACGGAAGAAGAAGGTGTATATGCTCAACTGTATGTAACTTAGACATGTTATGTAGACAGCACTCTATAGTGTATACACTTATAGTTTCATCATGTAGATAATTCCACTGTTATGATCTTAGCTCTGGATTAAGAGTGTCTGCCAAATGCCTAAATTGTAAATTGTATAATAGGTGTGTTTTCATACAGTATTTTACAACAGCTCTGAGCGAGGGACTCAGCCGATCACAACGCAGTGCGCTGTACAGTATTTTATAATGTGAGATAAATCTAGCCGCGCCATCGCCGTGCCTGCATGTGGAGGCATGCATTAGGTTGTGTGTGTGTGTGTGTGTGTGTGTGTGTGTGTGCGCGCGCGCGCGCGTGCATGTGGAGGCATGCATTAGGTTGTGTGTGTGTGTGTGTGTGTGTGTGTGTGCGCGCGTGCATGTGGAGGCATGCATTAGGTTGTGTATGTGTGTGTGTGTGTGTGTGCGTGCATGTGGAAGCATGCATTATAGGTTGTGTGTGTGCATGCATGCATGCATGCATGCATGACACAGAGCACATGTACGCACCCTTAGGGCGCTCAGCATATAGCATGGAACTTGACAATGACTTGGCATTGAAGATTGGAATATTACATTACATACAGTATAGGCTACATGCAATTTACAAGTTACAATTTACTTAATCCGGAGCGATTTATACAGTAAGCGAGAACAACGCATGGTAATACATGAAATAATAGATGGTCAAATAAGAAATAAATAATACATAAAAAAATAAATAGTCATCTAGGATCACCAGTAAACCAAGAAACTACCACCAGTCTAACAGTAGAATATATAAGCATATATATATATATATATATATAATATTATATATTCTATATAAAAATATATACAATATATATAGTCATCTATAGGATGCCAGGTCAATAGAGCGTCGCAGTCCCGCCCCCTTTCATGACGCCACCAGGCCCAGGAAATGCATTTTCCCCATAGACATTTCAAAAAGTATTTATTTAAAGACCTTATAAGCGTCGTACGAAGCCAACTCGAGCCAAATCATGACAACAAACTATATTTTGGATCAAACAAATAATTACAAAGACTAAAAACAACAACAAAATGTGTTGAGTGAAAGGTGATGAGTGAAAAGTGATGAGTGATCATCACTTTTTCACTCATCACTTGAAAAGTGAAAAGTGATGAGTGAAAAGTGATCATCAATTTTCACTTATCTATGTTTTACAAGCCATTTTGAATCAGATTTTTTTGTGTGTAATAGTTACAACGTGGGAGTCTAGCTGCTCCTTCTTGCGTCCAGCATCGATTTAAAAGACGAGAAGAATGTGGCAACATTACGGTCATATCTTCCCGTTTAATAGATCTGTCATCCCAACCCCACCATGACATTAAAGGACAGTTTCATCACATATTGATCAGCTGAGAGGTATCACTTCAGTCGATCAGCCTGTTCAGCACGCACGCACATGTACACCGACACGCACATTCACACACATGCACACACACACACACACACATGTCCGTGCGTGCCTTTACCCTCCCACCAGGTTGACTGACAGCTCCACAGAACATTAGGACGACAATCGATTGAAATGTACAGTTTACGTGTAGCGTCAGAGGTCAAAAGGTCGCCATGTATCTTTACCCCCTCCGTTGGATTTTAATCACCGGCCAGTCAGCCAGCGCGCAGAGAAAATCAATAAGCCCATTTCGTGCTTTCCACACGCATGGCACTCACGCACAACAGAGGCAGTCCAATGTCCAACAAACGACATGCAACCCAGATTCGGCACAAACAAGGGACTAAATTAATTTCGCTCCTATGCCACCAAAATGTGGAACGCCCTACCAACGGTCATTAAGACATGCAAATCCCTAGAATCCACCCGTGTTGTACATGTAAAAGAAATGGCCTCATCTCGTCTGTCTGTCTGTCTGTCTGTCTGCCTGCCTGCCTGCCTGCCTGTCTGTCTGTTTGTCTGCCTGCCTGCCTGCCTGCCTCCTCAGACAGGGTGAAATTAATACAAATAAAATAACAGAACAGTACTTCCAGCCTTTCTTGCATAACAGCTGCAGCCGTCGTCATGCAGGCAGCGTTATATAAATAGAGGTGATGTCGACTGAACGGTTCTGCAAACGCTGCGCTTTTTATTTATTCACCACTACAAGAAAAGTTTAATTATTTAAACATGGCCGTCCGTCCCAACAGTCACTACAGCAGCCTTCGCTTCTCACAGAGCCAAATGTCACCCTGTGCTTTCTGTCGTTTGTGAACGTTGAATGTTTGTGAACACGCACTGCATTTTGAATGTTTGTGAACACGCACTGCGTTGACACACGCACTGCATTTTGAATGTTTGTGAACACGCACTGCGTTGACACACGCACTGCATTTTGAATGTTTGTGAACACGCACTGCGTCTTGACACACGCACAGCGTTTTGAATGTTTGTGAACACGCACTGCATTTTGACACACGCACTGCGTTTTGAATGTTTGTGAACACGCACTGCATTTTGACACATGCACTGCGTTTTGAATGTTTGTGAACACGAACTGTGTTTTGACACACGCACTGCATTTTGAATGTTTGTGAACACGCACTGCATTTTGACAGACGCACTGCGTTTTGAATGTTTGTGAACACGCACTGCGTTTTGACACATGCACTGCGTTTTGAATGTTTGTGAACACGAACTGTGTTTTGACACACGCACTGCATTTTGAATGTTTGTGAACACGCACTGCATTTTGACACACGCACTGCGTTTTGAATGTTTGTGAACACGCACTGCGTTTTGAATGTTTGTGAACACGCACTGCGTTGACACACGCACTGCGTTTTGAATGTTTGTGATCACACACGCACTGCATTTTGAATGTTTGTGAACACACACGCACTGCGTTTTGAATGTTTGTGAACACACACGCACTGCGTATCAACAGGCCTCTGCCTGCCCTTTCAAAACCACCGCTCAGAACCAGTGGCGTATCTACAATAAGGCCAAATCCATTTGAAAAAACACGACGAGAAAAAAGAGAGAGGTCAAACACCAGACCTGAGAACTATTGGTGGGCAGCGGATTGGCCGTTGCTTGTGCACGACCCTCAATCACTAATTGAAATGCAAATGCATGCCTTTCAGCCTTTGTATCCTATACTCATCTGGGGGCGGGGACGACATCTTGCCTGCCCAAAATGTAATTCCTGGAAACGCTATACTGCTCACAACGACAGACTACAGCCTCTACCTGCCCCTTCAAACCCACCGCTCAGAACGACACTTTCAAAACAAATATGTGAAATTCTCCTTCTTCTACAGCACTGCCACCAAAGTTGTGGAATGCCCTGTCCGCCCCTCCCTCAAAAAGGGGCCCATTTTCCCCCCCAATGCTGTACTTTGTTTATTCCTGTGCTGAATTTTGTTCGAGCGTAGGTCAGGTCAGGAGGTAACAGGGGGTCCACGGCCAAAAAAGGTTGGGGACAGCTGGGTTAATCCATTGGATAGAATAGAGAGAGAGAGAGAGATGAAGCAGGTGAATCTACACATTGTTTAAAGTCTTGTCATGGACACATTTTGCCGCCATCTAGCGTTCACCAGCAGACACTGCATGTGCCTGAAGACTTATGCTGGGTGCTGTAGTGTAAATCAGTGCTTCTAAAACCTTGTTCACGTCAAGGACCCCCAATTAATTTATAGGCTACATTTGGCCACGTTGGTTTTTTCACCATCGTTTTTTTCACGTTTGTTTTTTCACCATCGTTTTTTTCACCATCGTTTTTTTCCACCATCGTTTTTTTCCACCATCGTTTTTTTCCACCACCGTATTTTCCACCATTGTTTTTTTCCACCACCGTATTTTCCACCATCGTTTTTTTCACGTTTGTTTTTTTCACCATCGTTTTTTCCACCATCGATGCCCCTTTAAACCCACTGCTCAGAAAGCCTCCACTGGATTAATTAGCACTCAATTAGCTGAGAGTTGCATCTTTGCCCCACTGGGAGCACAGCCTGTGATAACGGCTGTGGGTCGCTGAGTGATAATTGCCTCAAACCCCACTGGAGTCTCTCTGTGTCTATTCACCGCCGGGCTACCGCCACCAGGTACAGTCCTGCGTAGCTATGTGTGTACCTATCTGTGTGTGTGTGTGTGTGTACGTACATACGTGGGTGCCACCCTTTGGCCAATGGTAATGGGCTTCGCATAGTCACCGTTTGGCATGGCCCTCTACCAGATTCCCGTGTTTCGCGAAAACCGACTGCACGGTTCAGCCAGAACTGCTATTTGTGGCGGAAAGAGAAGAAACAAAAAAACAAAAAAACAATAAGTGACCAAAGTCCACAAGCCCACAACGCGCCACTGCGACGTGTTGTGGGCTTGTAGATCGGCTATTTTCAGCAAGTGTAAGAACAGTCATTACGACGGCATCAAGGCCCACCAAAATACATTTTGTTTGACTAAATCAACTGTAGATTTAGTCAACTAAAATCTTATGATATTTTGTCCTAAATGAAAACTATTCAAGAGACTATGACTAAAACTAAAATCAAAATGTACTGCCAAAAACAACACTGCCACTGAGCTACCTATTACCATACACATACCATACACAAGACACGGCTGACTTTATATCATGCACTAATAGTGGAGGATATTAAGTCAATATATCATGAGAATCGTTCACTTTATGGTACAAGCACCAAAATTGGCACACGAGTGCTTCGGAACCTACTCTCTCAGAAAAGTACGTTGTCCACTTGAAAAATCAAGATGGCCGCCAAATGAAAAAGGCCTTTTGTGGCGGTTCTGGACAACCGTGGGTCCGACCGACTCGAGACCGGGCACTGCACTCCCTGTGGGTGTGTGGAACGTGTGTGTCGAATTTGAAGTCGGTGGGGCGAACGGTTCTCGAGTTACGTGGATTACAGACGTACACACACACAGAATTTGTGCAATTAGCAAGATCCAGCGGTGTCGTGCTGAAAGAAGACACGGGTTCGGATGTTGGTTTTCAGTAACATAATCTTTATTGAGCTCCAGAGATACAGCTAGGGGGCGCTACGTTGTCTAAACATTTCATTTCTTCGTATTTTACAAAACTGGAGTATAAACCTATAGCAGTTAGATGCAGATATAGAGACCACCTGAGGAGGCGCACGCACGCACACACGCACACGCACACGCACACGCACACGCACACACACACGCACACGCACACACACACCTCTCTTTTGGTGTTTTAAGCATAATGTTATACTTTAGCTGTTGAAAAATAGCAGATCTACAAGCTCATGCCAGCGCTATGAGCTTGTAGATCTGCAATTCTTGAAAAACCGTGAAAATGTTTCAACCAATCAGATTGCTTCCTCGAAACACCTGTTTAATTTTACTTTATAGCTCTCCGTCCCAATCAAATTATCCAAATGTCATCAGCGGTTACGGGCGGTAACCGTTGCGGTAACTTACCGCACACACAGAGTATCATCAGCTATGTATGTATGTATGTACAGTACAGCAGTATTTACACTATGGTATACATGGCTGGATATAATATACAGTATGATGAACAAAGTACAAGTACTGGCATTAATGGCCTAATGCAGTGGTTCTTAAAGTGGGGGTCCGGGGACCCCCAGGGGTCCTTGTGATAGTTCCAGGGGGTCCCCCCCCCCCCCCCCCCAGCTGAATGATAGTTAGGACACACACAGACATGTGCGCGCAAAAACACACAATATAGAATATACTTCTTATAAGACGCATAAAGAAAATAGCTTATCAATACGTTGTGAGCTTGTCTAGATCAGCAATTTAAAAAAAAAACGAATAATGTTTCAAAAATAAATCAAGAATCAATAAATTCATGCCATGTATTTGGCCGAGGAGGACCCCCACATCTGAAAATATGTCGTTCCAGCTAGGGACCCCCCCCCCCCCCCATGCGGAACAGAGGATTTACGTCAAAAAGAATCCAAACTTATTCTGAAAATTCAAATTCTTTCCCGATTTATTTACTACATTTGTTTCGTCAAGCTTACAGCTCGTCACAGCACAGTGTGTCATGTTGTGAGCTTATAGATCGGCTATTGTTGATTGGTCTAAGTATAATACAAGGACCCCGGAACCCCACCCCCCAGGACCCCACTTTGAAAACCACCGTTCAATAGAATGTAGAATAGTCTGTATAGGTTGTGGAATTATTTATATTAACCCACAAATAAACCACAGAAAATACATGGGAAATAAAAGAGATACATTTAGTCATGAAAAGGCATCATTTTAGAATAATAAAACTAACGTTATAAAAAACTAAAAGAGGAGAAAAAAAAAAACAATGACCCAGTGTTCTGGGGACCCGGGACTTAAAATGACTGTAGTGACTTAAATGAATGGAGTGCCTGGTGCTGGGAGTCTGGTGCAAACGCACAGGTCCTGGACCTGGTGAGAGCATGAGTGGACCTGGTGAGACGTAGGAGGGGCCCGGACAGGAGTCAACCCACAGAGCCTATAGTCCATCCACACGCCAGATTTTGGTTCTCCCAGTCCCGGCAGAGTAGTTCCGGAGCAACGTATTTTGTGGCCTTGCTCATTCCCTGACTGATCGAGGGTAGCTACTGGGACGTTTACTTTACACATGATTGACATGATGGTCGTAACGATACAAGTTATAAGTGCACTGCTTACATATAGTACATACTACACACGCACACACACACACTGCTTACAATATGACGCACGCACACACACTCACACGGCTTACATAGTACATATGACCATAGCTTTATGACTGAAAACGCGCGCAAACGCAGACGCTCGCACACGCACACAGGCGCTCGCACACGCACCCACACATACTAAAGTAATATTTTAAAAAGCACTTTGAAGTTAAAGGCTATTGCACATTTTTAAGTTATGATACAAAAGGTCTGATAGTGGACACACATGGGAAAAAAGGATTTGCTTTGACTTATTCAAATACAAATATTGATATATATCATCTATATATAACACAGGGGAGTGTCTTTAGTCTCACAGACTGATTGCTCTAACTCTTATTCTTATTATTATGATTATTTTTTATTTTATTACAGCTGACTTTCTGATTCTCAACTCCTGCATTCTATTTTCTTCTCTTTTCTAGATATTTCTCTCCGTTCCACCACAGTCGTCTCTAACGAGAGACTCGTTCTAACTAGCTAAGTAGTTCTCTCTAACGAGACAGAGAGTGAAAATAAAACTAGGGAAGCACCGATATATAGAAGTATCTTGGCCGCTACCGATGTTTTAAAATATTAATTTATCCTGATAGCCGATACCAATAGGCCTACGGATTATGTTGATTTAGTTTTTGTGTTAAAATAAACAAATATATCTCCATTATAAGAAATAACTGTTCAGAATCTACACAGCTTGGTAGGCTGCAGATACACCAACACACCAACAGAGTTAATGCAAAATGTCTGCTTATTAACAATAGATAAATTGGCTACTGCTATCGCTTAAGGGCGGGAACCCCTTTTGGTGTTTTAAGTATTTAGCTATTGAAGAATAGCAGATCTACAAGCTGGTAGCGCGGCACCGAGTGCCGCACTACGAGCTTGTAGGTCTGCTATTTTTTTGAAAAATCGTGAAAATGTGGCGCACATCTTCACAGCGAACGTTTTTAACTCAAATCTTTGCTTCCGGGGGGGTCCCTGGAACAACATATTTTCAGATGGGGGTCGGTGGCCAATTACATATAATTTCTGGGCTCCTTGACATGAAATATTGAGCACCGCTGATATAGAAACATGGGGTATTTCAGAATTTAGAAGACATTTTTACATTTTCGACGTCAGACCTAAAAGGGTTAATGTCAGCTTGATTTGCAGATACCGATATTAAACGATAACAGCAAATATCAGGCGATATCGATACGTGGCCGATATATCTGTGCTCCCCTAAATGAAAGTGAAAACAAAAGGAGATAGTGCTGTACAACAAACAATGCATAGCTAGATTTAAAAAAAACTAAAAAACATTTCGGAGTAACAGCCAAGATCAGCCCATTAGCACACATGAGCGCAGAACGCATCACGGTCATTCTGACCAATCACAGCCGGCGCTTTTCCAAACTTGTGTGTGTGAGTAGGAGAGCGCCATCTGTTGACCAGGAGTCCACAAAAGGCAGTGTGTCCACTGTCCAGTGTCCACCAAGAAGAGACTTGGAATACAAATACAGTATTTCAAAATTTGAGTACTTTTACTCCAGTACTGTACAAATATTGTACTACAATCATTTGAAAACGTTGTAGATTTGGACTGCAGCCCTATATATATAGCCTACATTTCAGCCTTTTTCAAAAGATTGTATATACAATTGAAAACTTGAAATGGGACGTTCTGCATAATGAGTGCTTTCTATTTTTGGTGCTTTAAGTACATTTTGAGGCCAATACTTTTGTACTTTTACTCAAGACTCAAGAATAAACTAGCTAACTGGCTAGGCTAACTAGCTAACTAACTAGCTAACTAACATGGCAACTAGCATGGCCCACTAGCTCTCGCTGGCCAATAAGCAGTGAGAGAGGGCGCCTCCTCTCTGTTTACAGCAGAGCTATCCAATCACCTTCCATCTTGCAGAGGGAGATGTTTTTTTTTTGTGCTACTCATTGGCACGTGAATGCCTTTCAAAACGCGAGCCGGTCGTTTTCATTGGCTACGCTGTACGTAGCCAGCCTCCCATTGGCTGGGTAGTAGTGATGTGCACCCCCCCCCCCCCCCCCGGTCTCAGTGGTGTGAAGTAACTAAATGTAGTAAATGGTACATTTACTCAAAGTGCTATACTCGAGTACACATATTTTTAATTCTACTGCATTACATCTGTACTCGAGTACACATTTAGAGGTACACTTACTTTACTTGAATGTTTAAAATGTCTTTATACTTCTTTATACTTTATACTTCTACTGCATTACATTGCAAATATTGTACTTTTCCCGCCTTAAATAGGGACGCCATGTTGAAATCAGCCTTGACCCATTGCAGCATTCTGATTGGTCCCTGACCGACCAACCAGCAGTCTTGTTCCACCTTGTTCTGCCACCTTCTGGTTGTATATGCCGAGTTAAAAAAAAATTCAGTTTTTGTATTCAAAATAAGAATAAAAAAAATCACTTTTCCACGACGGCAGTGGTTGGAGAGAGAGATGATTTTTGTCCAACCGAGTAACAACAACCAATGGGACGCGAAGAGGGGCAGGAATGTGGGCGGAGATAGACAAAAGGACCAAAGAAAAAAGGACAAAACAGGGAATGAGGAGAAACGAAGCATCTCCTTGAAGACATAAAAGTAAGACA
Source organism: Protomyctophum parallelum (assembly GCF_964188405.1). NCBI lineage: Eukaryota > Metazoa > Chordata > Actinopteri > Myctophiformes > Myctophidae > Protomyctophum > Protomyctophum parallelum. Next base: position 10,168,252 of record NC_139707.1, read on the forward strand.
TTAGACACCATCAAAGCTCAGAGGCAGGTCAACCCATCCTGGTCCTCCGAGCCGGATGAGGATGTCACGGTCGCTGTGGCGGCTCCGCCCACCCCGACCAAGAAAACAGCCATGCTAGACTTCGATTGGTTGATTCTGGCCATACCTCCTCCTCCTCCTCCTCCTAATCCTCCTCCGCCCGTACTGGCCGGTCTGCCATGGTGGTGATAGGACGATGACATGATGAAGTGGGCGTGATCAAAGTCCAGGTCCAGGCTGGTGTCTGTGGAGACCACCCAGGAGGAGGGGCGGGGCCATTTCTTCAGCGCGTACGGCGTCTTGACGCGACGCTTGATCTTCTCCGCGGACAGGCTGAGACCCGAGTCTGCCGAGCCGCACACTGACGAGAAAGACATTACATTACGCACATGCACGCACACACACTGACAGGAGTGTTTGGTCTGCTAACAGAAGATAGCATCAGAATTTCAACACTTTGTGTGTGTGTATGTGTGTGTGTGTGTGTGTGTGTTCATAAACAATTCTAAGAGAAGTGGGTGGGTTACACACACACAGTACATCGGCCATGCATTCCTATCGCAAGTTATCAGAATTCCGACATTCAACAGATTCTTATCTGCGTGGAATTTCCACACACACACACACACACACACACACACACACACACACACACACACACACACACACACACACACACACACACACACACACACACACACACACACACACACACACACACAGACAGAGAAAGAAAGAAAGAAAGAAAGAAAGAAAGTGGCCGGTTAAGACCGATATGAGGTTAGGGGACTTACGTGGCCGGTTAAGACCGATATGAGGTTAGGGGACTTGCGTGGCCGGTTAAGACCGATATGAGGTTAGGGGACTTGCGTGGCCGGTTAAGACCGATATGAGGTTAGTGGACTTGCGTGGCCGGTTAAGACCGATATGAGGTTAGGGGACTTGCGTGGCCGGTTAAGACCGATATGAGGTTAGGGGCGAGGCCTCGTAAAACAACCTCACCTGATGACGATGAGGAGGATGAAGAGGTGGATGAAGAGAGGTCCAAGGAACAGGGTCTCTGAGGACGCTCTCTGCCCCGGCTCCGCCTCAGCTGGACCGCACAGTGGACCGGTTCTACCGGCTGTACTGGGACCGGTCCAATCTGGACCGGTTCTACTGGTTCTACTGAGTCCGGTCCAGTCTGGACCGGACCAGGTTCTGGCCTGGCGTGCGAGACCAGTCTGCTGACGACAGCGCGGTCCGCATTCTGATCCGCCGCCGTGATCCGGTCGGGAGTTCGGTCTTCTGTGGCCCCGCCCCCCTCCGTTGTCACGGTGACATCATCATCGCCTCCCGTTGCCCTCGGCGACGACCCCGTGACCTCTGCGGCGGCGGCGTCCTGGCGGGTGACCTCTGACCTCCGGTTGCTGTTGTTGTTGTTGGAGTTGGGGGGGCGATGGAGCTCCTGGTGGTAGCTCTGAGAACAGCAGGACATTGTTTTAGTCACATAACCCATTAGCACATTTAGACCTGAGGAACTACAAATTTTCTACAGAACTACAGTTTTCTGAAAAACCCATGTTTCTAAAAATAAGTCAAAAGTAACATGGTTGCATTTTAAAATATGCAAAGAAGTACACGACCTTGGTGGTAAAAGAATGTGCCACGTTATCACGGCACCTGTAGCGAAGAGGATTCTATCCATCCCCGACTCCCTGCCGCATGCTACTACAACCCCATCGGAGCGCATCTTCTCCAAAGCTGGATTTATTGTCTCTTTTCTGCACTAATATAAGTACGGTAACTATAATATTGCACTCAGAGACCGCTTATACGTTGTGCGAATGGTGCGGCCGCACAGGGCCTCACGAAGTCGTGCCTGCGAGGCCTCGCGCTAGACGGCATTTTTTTATTCTATGAAATGGAACCCCTCTCTTTCTCTCTCTCCCTCTCTCCCTCTCTCTCTCTCTCTATATATATATATATATTAACTACGGGTATTTAATTACATATTTCCATTTTGCACCAATAGTATACTGCCATGTCTTAATAAATTAATACAGTGTTGCTTTTTACAATAAGCAAATTAAGAAAGTTGATCACAAAGTTAGTGTGGTATTTGTTTAGCCTATTTGTTTTAGGTTTTAGTTTAGTTCCATATAGAACCTACTCCTAGAGCCTGGGATGCCTACATGTGTCAGGCTTGGTTGGTTGCGCTTAATAAGAGTTCATGTTATGGTCGGGTGGTGTTTTTTCCACAAAGCCTCTGACTTTATTTCAGTTATAAATGTTACATGAGAGAAGCAAAATGCCGTTCGTCGTGTGCTGTGCAGCTTTGGATTATATTCCTTTATTTGATGGAGAGGTATGCCTGTGTCAGACGCTGTATTTTATTTATGTGTCAGGCTTGAAGAGTTCATTCATGTTACCGTTCGTTTACAATTGACTGAGGAGTTTGGATTATATATATTTTTATTTGATTGAGAGGTAATTGAGAGGCGCTGTTTAATAATTGTTAAATAAAAGACCAATCCAATATGCGCTCCTCTCTACTATTTGTATCTTCTGCAGCTATATCGCTGTTTTATTATAAGCCTAATTCATTGTGCGTCACTGCTCGCCTCGCACCGCCGCTATTTTTCAATAGCTAAAGTATAACACAATGCTTAAAACACCAAAAGGGGTTCTCGTTCAGACATATGACGGGACTGACCTGGTGTGGGCGTCGCCCGGTGCTCAGCAGCGGCTGGTATTCGTCGGGACTGCAGTTGAGCAGCGAAGCCCCGCCCTCTTCACCTCCGTCCACGCCCCCACTCATGCCTGGCTCCTCCTCCACCTGACGGAGCGTCACCATTATTACATCACCATTACATCACGGTCATTACATCAGCATTACATCATCATTACGTCACAATCATTACATAATCATTGCATCATCGCCTCATCGCAATTATTGGAGAATACGTTTTTCCCAAATACAGATCCCATTGTGGGGGTCCTCGACATGGGAACCATTGGTATAAAAAGCATTAAAAAATGGCAAAACACTCCTAAAATAAAACGACATAAAGAAATACAGCATGTTAACGTACACTCACCTGAGGTCCCGCCGGATTGGTCCGTCCGCCGGCTTTTCCTCCTCCTCTCATGCCATTGGTCACCAGGGTGGGGACACCGGCGCTGTAACCGTTGGTGACCACCGCCAGTGTCCCTCCCACGCCCGGGACGGTGTTGTTGTTGATGGTCGCCGCGGTAACCAGGTGGGGCTCTGCCGCCCGGGCAACAGACACCGTGTTCACCCTAGCAACGCCCGTCTCCACCTAGAAACCACCCAGAATTTTTAGTCGACTAAATACTCGTAAGAGTTTAGTCGTCTAAATCTACAGTTTGTTTCTGTTGACAAGAACGCATTTTTGTGGGCCTTGATGCCGTTGTAATGGCAAATTTTACCCTTGGTTACGTGCTGGAAATAGCAGATCTACAAGCTCACAATACGTTGTGAGCTTGTAGATCTGCTATTTCAGAGTGCAACAACCAAAGACTATTATATTATGACCAAAACAGATGTTTGCTGTCCAAACCGACAGTGGGTTAGGTGGAGACCGTATAGCGGTACCGTACCTGCTTGACGTTGGACCTGTGCTTGGTTCTGGGCTGGAGGGGCAGAGTGCTGGGTCTCTTTGGGACGTTGTGCTGTTTGGGGAGGGGGAGGCAGTGTTCCCCTGGCCACTGCGTCGAGGTCACCTGCTTAACAGACCAAAGGGAACAACTTTTATCACTCTACAGGTACAGAAAACAATCCCAATCTGAAACACTGAGATTATATTTGAGCTCAAAATGAGGTATATTGTACTACAGTCTGGCCAGTTGTATTATGGCCTGCTGCTATGGTACAATGAACTCTATTCAAAACTATTAAAATACCATTTACAATGTAGGCATTTATCAGATGCTCTTAATTCAGAGCGACTTACAGTAAGCAACACAATAATAAGGTTGAATAAATACTGTAAATAAATAAATAGTAATCAAGAATCATAAGCAAGCTAAGAACATAATATCTGTCGACAGATATTCCGTTGCTCCAGACTGTATGACAGGAAGCATTTATATTTTACTCATGATCAGAGCTTCCGTTGCTCCAGTCTGGATGACGGAAGCATTTATATTTTACTCATGATCGGAGCTTCTGTTGCTCCAGACTGTATGACGGAAGAATTTATATTTTATGATCAGAGCTTCCGTTGCTCCAGACCGTATGACGGAAGCATTTATATTTTACTCATGATCAAAGCTTCCGTTGCTCCAGACCGTATGACGGAAGCATTTATATTTTACTCATGATCAGAACTTCCGTTGCTCCAGACTGTATGACAGGAAGCATTTATATTTTACTCATGATCAGAGCTTCCGTTGCTCCAGACTGTATGACGGAAGCATTTTTATTTTACTCATGATCAGAGCTTCCGTTGCTCCAGACTGTATGACGGAAGAATTTATATTTTACTCATGATCAGAGCTTCCGTTGCTCCAGACTGTATGACGGAAGCATTTATATTTTACTCATGATCAGAACTTCCGTTGCTCCAGACCGTATGACGGAAGCATTTATATTTTACTCATGATCAAAGCTTCCGTTGCTCCAGACTGTATGACAGGAAGCATTTATATTTTACTCATGATCAGAGCTTCCGTTGCTCCAGACTGTATGACGGAAGCATTTATAATATTTCACTCATGATCAGAGCTTCCGTTGCTCCAGACTGTATGACGGAAGCATTTATATTTTACTCATGATCAGAGCTTCCGTTGCTCCAGACTGTATGACGGAAGCATTTATAATATTTCACTCATGATCAGAGCTTCCGTTGCTCCAGACTGTATGACGGAAGCATTTATATTTTACTCATGATCAGAACTTCCGTTGCTCCAGACTGTATGACGGAAGCATTTATATTTTACTCATGATCAGAGCTTCCGTTGCTCCAGACTGTATGACGGAAGAATTTATATTTTACTCATGATCAGAGCTTCCGTTGCTCCAGACTGTATGACGGAAGCATTTATATTTTACTCATGATCAGAGCTTCTGTTGCTCCAGACCGTATGACGGAAGCATTTATATTTTACTCATGATCAAAGCTTCCGTTGCTCCAGACCGTATGACGGAAGCATTTATATTTTACTCATGATCAGAACTTCCGTTGCTCCAGACTGTATGACAGGAAGCATTTATATTTTACTCATGATCAGAGCTTCCGTTGCTCCAGACTGTATGACGGAAGCATTTATAATATTTCACTCATGATCAGAGCTTCCGTTGCTCCAGACTGTATGACGGAAGCATTTATATTTTACTCATGATCAGAGCTTCCGTTGCTCCAGACCGTATGACGGAAGCATTTATATTTTACTCATGATCAAAGCTTCCGTTGCTCCAGACCGTATGACGGAAGCATTTATATTTTACTCATGATCAGAACTTCCGTTGCTCCAGACCGTATGACGGAAGCATTTATATTTTACTCATGATCAAAGCTTCCGTTGCTCCAGACTGTATGACAGGAAGCATTTATATTTTACTCATGATCAGAGCTTCCGTTGCTCCAGACTGTATGACGGAAGCATTTATAATATTTCACTCATGATCAGAGCTTCCGTTGCTCCAGACTGTATGACGGAAGCATTTATATTTTACTCATGATCAGAGCTTCCGTTGCTCCAGACTGTATGACGGAAGCATTTATAATATTTCACTCATGATCAGAGCTTCCGTTGCTCCAGACTGTATGACGGAAGCATTTATATTTTACTCATGATCAGAACTTCCGTTGCTCCAGACTGTATGACGGAAGCATTTATATTTTACTCATGATCAGAGCTTCCGTTGCTCCAGACTGTATGACGGAAGAATTTATATTTTACTCATGATCAGAGCTTCCGTTGCTCCAGACTGTATGACGGAAGCATTTATATTTTACTCATGATCAGAGCTTCCGTTGCTCCAGACTGTATGACGGAAGCATTTATAATATTTCACTCATGATCAGAGCTTCCGTTGCTCCAGACTGTATGACGGAAGCATTTATATTTTACTCATGATCAGAACTTCCGTTGCTCCAGACTGTATGACGGAAGCATTTATATTTTACTCATGATCAGAGCTTCCGTTGCTCCAGACTGTATGACGGAAGAATTTATATTTTACTCATGATCAGAGCTTCCGTTGCTCCAGACTGTATGACGGAAGCATTTATATTTTACTCATGATCAGAGCTTCTGTTGCTCCAGACCGTATGACGGAAGCATTTATATTTTACTCATGATCAAAGCTTCCGTTGCTCCAGACCGTATGACGGAAGCATTTATATTTTACTCATGATCAGAACTTCTGTTGCTCCAGACCGTATGACGGAAGCATTTATATTTTACTCATGATCAGAACTTCCGTTGCTCCAGACTGTATGACAGGAAGCATTTATATTTTACTCATGATCAGAGCTTCCGTTGCTCCAGACTGTATGACGGAAGCATTTATAATATTTCACTCATGATCAGAGCTTCCGTTGCTCCAGACTGTATGACAGGAAGCATTTATATTTTACTCATGATCAAAGCTTCCGTTGCTCCAGACCGTATGACGGAAGCATTTATATTTTACTCATGATCAAAGCTTCCGTTGCTCCAGACTGTATGACGGAAGCATTTATATTTTACTCATGATCAGAACTTCCGTTGCTCCAGACTGTATGACGGAAGCATTTATATTTTACTCATGATCAAAGCTTCCGTTGCTCCAGACTGTATGACGGAAGCATTTATATTTTACTCATGATCAGAACTTCCGTTGCTCCAGACTGTATGACAGGAAGCATTTATATTTTACTCATGATCAGAGCTTCCGTTGCTCCAGACTGTATGACCTCAGCAGACAGACTGGTCAGGGGGGGGGGGTCTCACCTCAGCAGACAGACTGGTCAGGGGGTACAGCAGCAGGGTGCTGCTCGGGGCAGCCAGCAGGTCGGGAGAACAGAACTGTTTCTGAGAGTGAGACATCAGACTCTCATCTGAACTCTCCCTCAGGTTCTTATCAACCTGACGAGACAGACAGACAGACAGGCAGGCAGACAGACAGACAGACAGACAGACAGACAGACAGACAGACAGACAGACAGGCAGGCAGGCAGGCAGAGAGGCAGACATGAAAGAGAGAGTACATTGATTGATTGCATACGTTATTAACACGTTTGTTGACAGTACACTTAGGATAACACTATAACTACCTGTCAGTGGGGACTGTTGGCTGGGAGGAGGAGTAGGACTAAGGCCCTATACGTCCTCTCTGGGGGGGGGGGGGGGGGGGGGGTACTACCTAATACTGGGGGGTCAAATTATGACAGGCAATTCCTGCTGTCAAAATATGACCCCCCCAGTCAAAAAACACTTGGTGGTCCTAAGGATGAATACAAAATGAATATCAACATCTTAAAACCAAAATGTTGAATTGTGGGTTTGAGCTAAATCAAAGGAGGGGGGGGGGTAAACTACCTGTCAGTGGGGAGTGTTGGCTGAGGAATGAATATCAACATCCTAATACATCCTAATACTGCTGTCAAAATATGACCCCCCCCCCCCCCAGTCAAAAAACATAGACACTCATGCTTTCCAAGGTGTGATTTGGGGTCCTAAGGATGAATACAAAATGAATATCAACATCTTAAAACCACATGCCCTTTTGATGTAAATCCAACAATGTACTCAATTCATCAGTAATACATAGTGTATATAATACATTACAGTACGATGCTATACTACGGTATACAATACACAGGGGAGAGAGAGAGAGAGAGAGAGAGAGAGAGAGAGAGAGATACATTGAACCACACCTCTCTAGGGTCCAGCTTGGTGGCCTCCAGGTCCTCCTCTGTCAGCTGCAGGAACACTGGAGCGCCCCCTGCTGGACAACATGAAAACACAGTTACACTGTACTCTCTGGTGGAGCTGTTGCCCCCGCGACCCGACTACGGATAAGTGGTTGAAGATGGATGGATTTATGGACTAACACTAATCGTACATCATCATGACGTAAAATAGTGTGTGTCGTAACATTGTCCATTCATTCTCAATGGGAATTTAATGTTTGTGTAGGACAACGTTAGTGCACACTCACCAACAGCTGGATATAGGAGGGCCTAGGGGAGGAGGAGCTAGCGCCCCTCAAAAAACAATCTATACAACTCGGAAATACACGTTTCTACGCACAACAGTTTGTGTTGTGTGTGACGTCACTCACAGCTCCAGATAGTCTATATAAGATGCTGCAGGGTGAGAGACCACAGCTGTAGACTGAAGACACGGAAGAGAGAGAGAGAGAGAGAGAGCCAAACGTAAGAAGGAAGACAGAAAAGAGATGTTTGGGTGGACGGTGACCAGAGAGGACGGAGGAAGAGACAGAGCTGGTCAAGCTGTCGTGGCAGTTGGACACCAGGTTTATTCCTTTACAGACTCCAGAAGCTATTCCAGCACGGACGACATTGATGTGAACGTCTTCAGCACAGTGTCTTTGCGCTGGAGGACCCCGTTGCCCCCGGTTAAAACCGGAATGATACCGAGACGTCCCAAGCGCTACAGCCACACAGCTGTACTGATAGAGGACGTGGTCTACATCTGGGGGGGTGTTACTACATGGAGGGAAGTGGTGTCGAGGGAGTACTGTGACGTCCTTCATGCATTTGATGTCGACGCTAACAGATGGTTCATACCAGAGATCTCTGGGGCTGTTCCAACTCCACGGTTCCTCCACTCAGCCTGTGTCGTCGGGGAGGTCATGTTTATTCATGGAGGATGTACCCGGACTGGACTCACTAATGACATCTACAAGTTGGACACCACCACAATGGTCTGGACTTTAATTAACACCAGAGGAACTCCACCTCCTTATTCATCAGGTCACTCTGCAACCATCATTGGGACAAAGATGTTTGTATTTGGGGGCTATGGGGGGGGAGTGCTACAACACATCAGAGTGTTTGACACAGAGACCAACCACTGGCTGGACACACCTTCTGCACAGCTTCTTCCAGAAGGACGCGTGGCTCATTCAGCCTTTACCTACAATGGGGAGCTGTACATATTTGGTGGCTGGAACTTAATCCAGGCTTTTGATGATCTGTGGAAGTTAAACCCAGAGACCTTCTCCTGGAAGAAGGTTGAGTCAAAGTGGAAAAAGACACCATTCTTTGGTAAGAATGTAAGGATGAAAAGGCGTAAGCCGCAAAAAAAAATCTTAAAAAAAAAAAAAAAGAATGTAAGGATGTGCTGTTGCATGCTGGGAGATCGTCTCATCATCTTTGGAGGATACGGAGACGACGGCGGCTCTACACCTGTTCTACTGAATGACCTGAACATCTTAGACTTCAGTCCTAGCCTCAAGACATTATGTAAGCTAGCAGTTATTCAGTACAGTCTGGATCCGTCTGTACTCCCACACAACACCAGGTGGGAACTGGCAGCCATGACTAGTGAAGTAAATTAACTAAAAAGGAGAGATAAGTGCTTTTCTCTCCCTATAGAGCTCATGAACAAACTTACTAAAATACTTAGGCAAAAATACGGAGAAAGAAGTCGACGACCACAAACAGGCAAATGAAAGTTGTTCCGGAGTTCCATTTTAATTTCAGAGTTCAGAAAACAGTTCCACATTAATTGTGGAACCACCTACATACATTCTTAAAAATGGTCTGTACAGGGGGGAATTGAAAAAAGAAAAAGCATCTTCATTCGAAGGTAAAAGTCAATGTTTCTGTAGTGACACATTTTGGGAGAGTAATACATTATTAAAATACAATATGATAATTGTGCCTCAACAAAAATAGGTGTCCCTTAGATCTGGTGCCACATTAATATGGTAAAAGTTTTTCCAAAATAGCATACAAATTTCACACAATTTCCAACTCTTGAACCAATTTGAACCAATTTGGTAGAATGTTCCATATATATTACCGTAGACTGACATTAAGTTTAAACTACATATATTATCGTAGACTGACATTAAGTTTAAACTACATATACTATCGTAGACTGACGTTAAGTTTAAACTACATATATTATCGTAGACTGACATTAAGTTTAAACTACATATACTATCGTAGACTGACATTAAGTTTAAACTACATATACTATCGTAGACTGACATTAAGTTTAAACTACATAATACTATCGTAGACTGACGTTAAGTTTAAACTACATATACTACCGTAGACTGACATTAAGTTTAAACTACATATACTATCGTAGACTGACGTTAAGTTTAAACTACATATACTATCATAGACTGACGTTAAGTTTAAACTACATATACTATCGTAGACTGACATTAAGTTTAAACTACATATACTATCGTAGACTGACATTAAGTTTAAACTACATATACTATCGTAGACTGACGTTAAGTTTAAACTATATATACTATCGTAGACTGACATTAAGTTTAAACTACATATACTATCGTAGACTGACATTAAGTTTAAACTACATATACTATCGTAGACTGACATTAAGTTTAAACTACATATACTATCGTAGACTGACGTTAAGTTTAAACTACATATACTATCGTAGACTGACATTAAGTTTAAACTACATATACTATCGTAGACTGACATTAAGTTTAAACTACATATACTATCGTAGACTGACGTTAAGTTTAAACTACATATACTATCGTAGACTGCAGTCAGAGAGGAAGCATTAAGTTGGAGTTTGTAGATCTGTTTCCACCCGACAGGGTTGATAATATAAGGCCTGTATGCGCTAAACATGTCTGAGAAAACAAGTGTGTGTGTGTGTGTGCGTGTGTGTGTGTGTGCGTGTGTGTGTGTGTGTGCGTGTGTGTCTATGCACTGCATACATGGAATAAAAGGCTGAGAAGCAGTACGGTGCTCCAGTGGACAGACATGTTGTTATTAGACAGATGACAGAGAAACAGACAGGTTTGTGTGTGTGTGTGTGTGTGAGTGCGTGTGTGTGTGTGTGTGTGTGTGTGTGTGTGTGAGTGTGTGTGTGTGTGTGCGTGAGTGAGTGCGTGCGTGACACGCACGCACACACTCGTTACACTCGGAGTCTCTTCAGACAGACTGTTGACTCACACACTTCCGTCATCTGCACAGGTGGAGCGAAATTCCTTCACGACGGACGACGTACGTCGCGACGTATATTTTTCCGTCGCAACGTATATTCGAGTACGTCCTGGCGTAAATATCAATTCGTCCCGGCAGAACGGACTCGTCGCGGCTATATCTACCCGTTTGCGACGTAATAAGTTGACTATTATTTTCCGTCGCGCCAGAACGGGACTCGTCGCAGCTATATCTACCCGTTGTGGCGTGAGCTGGACTCGTCACGGCAGAACGTGACTCGTCGCGACTATATCTACCCGTTTGCGACGTGCGCCTCGCCGGTCCGGTCTCCAGGCGAGCCTGCGTCCTTCATATATTTTTTTTTCTGCTCTCGTTGGACTTAACTTTAAAAGTCCAATGGAACACCTCTTTGTAACGGGCCGCTGTAGCATAGTGGTCTAATCCCTCGCCTCTCTATTCTTTTTTGCTGAGGACGCTGGTTCAATTCCCGCTCGCGGCAGACCAAAATTATTATATTTTAGACAGACACACAGACAGACAGACAGACAGACTGCCTGTCTGCCTGCCTAATGTATTGTAAATAATGTATTCATTCCATACGGCTATTTTTTTTTAATATAAAAACTTTTGTCTTTCGCGCGATTCGAACCAGCGTCATCAGCACCAAAATATTGAGAGGCGAGTGATTAAACCGCTAGACTACAGCGGCCATACGTTACAAAGAAGTGTTTCATTGGACTTATAAAGACAATAGCACCCAGCTGCAGTCTCGCAAGGGGAGGGACCGGAAGTGCTTTTATTTCCGGCTTCCACGTGCACAAGCGCACATACACGCACGCGAAATATAATGCGCGTGCACGACACGCACTTGCTGGTGCGCGCTTAAATGCCGGGTGTATATAGTACCATCTGTGCTTAAACATAATTACGTGGTCGGTTTGGAAAAGTTTGAAGTAGTTTGTTGTAGGTAATATTTTAATTGAAAGCTTATTAGTTGGTGGTATAAGTGTGCATATTTGAAGAAATGCAAATCTAACAATAATAAAATGATATGCAATAATAGGCTAGGCCTATATGGTCGATTATAACATAATGATATCAAGGCATTTAAGTAATGTAATAAGTTGCTATAACCCCGTACCCCTGTCCCACACACACCATGTCCAGACCATAGACCACAGACACACGACCATATGCATTTAATTTACTATGAAAACCTGCATTTCCCGTCAGTCAGTCAGTAAGTGTGTCATGTCACGCCTCGTGTCATGCCTCCATATATGGTCACGCCTCATGACACGTCACACCACCATATATGGCCGTTTCCATATGATATAAGATCCCGACACTGACCTCATCAAACCCTGGATAGCCATACATTGAAAAGACTGGATCATCACCTAGATCTCCATATATGGAGCTGAGGCGGCCAGCAACTCTACATCTGACCTCATAATGTAATAATCAGCTCATAATGTAATTAAAAGACGAGCACATAACTTAATAGATTTTTCTATAATGTAATAATGTGTTACATTAAGAACCTCCACATAGGCGACTCATACTGTAATAAAACTTCATAATGCAATAATGTCTTTATAATGTATGAGCTGATTATTACATATTGTTAAGTCAAACCCCACTTCCACTCCAAATGACAGTAAAGGACTCAACTCCAAATGTCCAACTCAAATGTCCAACTTTATTTTCAACTTTTTGCACACTTTGTTGCAGTTGCTTTTGTTGAACTTGGTTGGTTTCATCAATAAGGTTGAAAACCTTTGAAAACAAAGAAACAGGTTTTAACAACAATGCAAACAATAAACATATTTTCAAACAATAAGTTCTCTTTTTAAACATTAAATATATATATTTTAAATAATCAAAACCGTCTTTTAGACAAAGTGGTTTAAATATAGTGTTCACACAAAGAATGCCAAAATGTAAAGTCTTAAACTAACTCTAAAGTCGACATTTTAACAGTCTTAAATTAACTCATAAAGTCAACATTTCAACCCAAATTGCCAAAGTCATTTTCAATTAAACACTTCTGAACTGTAACCCTTAACAAATGACTCAAGCTAAGTAAACATTTAGTATTTCAAATTGAATAAGTGAAGAAGAAAATAGCTGAAATTTAAGCTTGTAGATCAGCTCTAATTGCACAAGGCATTTTAAACCCAACATGAATTGTCCACATTTTTAGTAGGCCTTCAAATTCTTAAATCATTTTAACATTTCTCTCTTGGTCTTATTTTGTAAAGATATAATAGAATAGAATAAGTAGAATAAGTAAGTAAGTAGAATAAGTAGAATAAGCAAGTAAGTAGAATAAGTAGAATAAGCAGTTGAACTAAACACACAATTAGCCTGAATTTAACCACATTAAGCTGAAGTAGAAAAGCAGTTGAATAAATATAACAGACCATTGGCGTCTTTGGGGTAGAGCTCCTGGGTAGACTTCAGCTTGCTTGTTTGTTTTTTGTGAGAGAGTCAGCACCACCAGCCTTTAACAGGTGTTCAATCACCCAAACGAGCACCAGCAGCCATCTTGCAGCTGATGCACTCTGGGAGATGTAGTTGTCTTGTTGTGTCTTGTGTCTTGTTGAAGATTCATGCTCCTTTTCTGAGTTTATGCTCCACTCATGAGTTTTAACTCAACACCTCCCACTTGAGCTCCTGGGTTCTTAACCACAGAGAGGTCACTCAAGTCCTTCACGCCTCTGTTGTTCTTCAGTAGGAAGTAGAATGACCAGCCGCCTGACATCTCGATGCAGAATTGTGGCCGGGATTTTGGGTTTTTCACTGTTTGATTTTGTGGGCTTTCCTTTGTCGTTTGCTTTCGTGATGGGAACAGGATAGCTGGGAAAGGTCCTCACCAGCACATCTCTTACGATGCCTTTGCTGTCAGCGTTGACACTGACTACTCTAGCCAGCTTGTACTGTCCTCTCAGGGCATTTTGGTCAGCCAACCAGACCACATCTCCAACAGCGACATTTCGCTCTTTGGTGTGCCATTTGTTCCTCATGAACAAATTAGGACCGGCCAATTGGCTCCATTTCTTCCAGAACTTGCTGACCTCTGCCTGAATATTCTGTAGTCTTTTGTATGGGTAGCCATCAAACTGAAAGTCTCCAGGGTCACCTTTAGGATGGGCACGTCCTAAAAGCAGAGAGTTTGGAGTGATGTACTCTATGCAGTCTTCCCTGCTTTGAGTTCTTGCATCGATGGGTCTCTCATTAGCAAGGTTGGCTGCCATGAAGAGAAACGTTTGGAATTCTCCCCATGTGAAAACACCTTCCCCACCAAGGTTGCTTAAGGCCCGCTTCACTATTCTGACAGCTGCCTCTGCTGCACCGTTCCTGTGGGGAGAGTCTGCAGGGTGGATCTTCCACGACCATTCTGTGCCATGTTTGGCAGCTTTTTCTTCAAGGTCGGACCTGTTCAGTTGGTCAAGGAATTTGTAAAGCTTTTCCAGAGCAGGCTTGGCTCCCACAAAGTTAGAGCCAGGGTCTGACCAGAGTTTCCTGGGGTGTCCTCTCAGCGAAGTGAACCTTTGATAGGCGAGCAGGAATCCTTCGGATGACTGGTCACTCACCACTTCAGTGTGCATGGCTCGGGAAGCCATGCAGCAGAAGACGATCCCCCATACTTTGAGTCTGGTTCTCTTCTTGACCTCATCCTTCACTTCATAGGGGCCGAACAGGTCCATGGTGGTGAATTCAAAAGGTGCAGCTGGGCCCGTTCGCTCTGGAGGCAGGTCAGCCATGATTTGTTGACACTGTTTTACATTGTTCTTTCTGCAAACAACACAGCTGTCAACCACCCTCTTGGCAAGTCTCCGGCCTTTTATCACCCACGCCTTTTTCCTCATGCGAAGAAGGGTTCCTGCTACTCCCTCATGGTTTGCTTTGTGGGATTCTTGTGCCAGCAATGTGGACACCCACGATTCAAATGGTAAAACTGGCACTGCAGTCTTCACTTCGTTGAACATCTGGATTCTGCCTCCACAAACTAGGAGTCCAGAGTTCACGTCTTTGTACACTGCCAATCTGCTTAGAGTCGTCTCTGGGAAGGCTTTAGCTTCTTGAGCAGCGAGGAAAAGCTCTTCAGATGCGTTGCCAAGTTCTTTCACAGTCAACCCAGCTTGTTTGGGTGATGCCTCCCACTTAGACTTCCCTGGCACCCGGCACTTCCTCTCTAGCCACTGCTTGACAGCTCGACAGACCCAGGCGATGACTCTCACCAGTTTGGACAGGTTGCTGAATCTTCTTATTTCCACAAGATCTTTGACCCAGCCAGTGGGCTTCTTTCTTAGAAGAGTTGGTCTTTCCTCTTTTCTTTCCTGTGTGGTCCGAGGGTCGTCTGCCTGCGGACTGATTTTAGCTTGAGCTCGAGTGATTGCAGCTGAAAATGCCTTCCTTTGGAGTGTGTTTACGCTCTCCCTGGCCTGGGCAGCTACCTCTCCAGCTGATTTAATGGGCCACTCCTCCACTGGCCACTTCAGGAATTCTGGTCCGTTTTGCCAGGTGGAATCCTCTCTTAAATCTTCAGGAGTGCCTCCTCTTGTAATGATGTCAGCTATGTTCAGATCTCCACGGATCCACCACCAGTCCTGCACTGGTGCAGTCTTTTGGATCTCACCCACTCTGTTGGCAAAGAAGCTTTGGTACCCATAACTGTCTCTCTGGATTGCCCCAAGGACCGTCTGACTGTCCAGCAGATGGAACCATTTCTCGATCTTCATTCGAGCATGCTTTTCCACATACTTCCTGATTCTGGCTGCGAAGACTGCTCCACAGATCTCCGCTTTTACAGCTTCTCCCTTTTGATCCAGAGGTGTCAGTTTGGCTTTTGATTCCACGAACCGAACTTCAATGCCATGACTTGTTTCCCATCTTAAGTACATCACAGCTCCAAAGGTTTTGTCACTTCCATCAGAGAATGTGATGCCCCAAGGGTTTCCTTTCCAGTCAGCTGGAGTGAGGCTTCTGTAGAATTTCACCTGACCAAGCTGTACATATTCTTCAAAAAGCTGTATGGCTTCTTCTCTGATGCTTTCCGAGAGTGGTTTGTCCCAGGTTTCTTGGGTTAGCTTGCCACCTCCTCCCTCTTGGAATGCCTTTCTGACAAGAATTGCTCCCTTCTGCTTGACCGGTGCTATTAGGCCAATTGGGTCGTACAGCCCGGCTACTTGGCTTAAGAGAGCCCTTCTAGTCAGTGGGTTTGGTGTTTCGGTTCTCACCTCTTCTTTGAGAAGATCTTTACCAACTCTCATTTTCTTCTTTCTTTTGGAAAAGTTAACTGAGGTCAACATGTAGAGCTTGTCTTCGTCCACTTGGTAGCCGATGCCCAGGGCTTTGTTGTCTTCTTCCCTCATTTGATTTGGGAGAATGAAGGTTTTCCCTTGTTCCTCTTTTAGGACTTCCTTGTCTGTTCCTTTCCTCCCACTTTGCCCTGACCGGACCCATGGTTTGAGGAAGAAGCCTCCAGCTTCCAAAATCTCTCCAACTTTTGCGGTGATTTTGTCGAGTTGATCCAGGCTATTGTGGGAGGTCAAGAGGTCGTCCACATAACTGTCCTCTTCAATGACTCTGCGTTCATCTTCCAAGTGAACAAAGCTGGGCAGGCTCGCCGTTTCCCTCATAGCCAACTGAGCGATGCAACCAGCAGGTTTGTCCCCGATGTTGACTCTGGTGATTGCATATTCACTGATCTCCTCTTCTGGGCTGTCTCTCCAGAGGAATCTGTGAAGATGCATCTCACGCTGCTCCAGCCACACAGAGTTGTACATCTTCTTTATGTCTCCTAGAGCTGCATGCACACCTTCTCTGAACCGTAGCAGTACAGCTCTAATAGGGTTGAGTACATCTGGTCCCTTAAGAAGAATGTCATTCATGCTCACGCCTTTGTACTTCTGGCTGCTGTTCCATACAATACGAACTGGTGTTGTCACTGAATGGGGGTTTGGTGCCACCAGGTGGCTCACATACCACACTGGTCCAGTCCACTTGTCAATGATGTCATCGGTGAGTTTTATGGCTGCTCCTCGTTCGACCATTTCATGGATCTGGGTTGTGTATGCGACTTTCCAGTCTGGTTCTTTGCTCAGTTGCTTTTCCATCCTTAAGAAGCAGGCCTGGACTGCACCTTTGTTGTAGGGGAGAGAGACAGGATCTTCGGTCCAAGGATATTTTGCGTCCCAGTGTGGAGATGGAGTGTGAGCATCCTCCTCTTTGTAGGTGAGGCCTCCTTTAATGATCTCATACTCCCTCTCCTCTGCCAGGGTCATCTCTTTTCCTCCTGGTGGACAGTTTCCACATCGACATCCTCCACATCTTGGTTCACATGCAGCTCCGATGCTGTCCCAGTGCCACCACTCAAGGAACCCACGGTTACTGGCAACTGTGAATGTCTCTTGATATTTGACTGCTGCTGTTCTCATGGAGCGAGCAAAGTGTGTTCTTGATCCATGTGCTTCCACGTCCACCTCTTCATGCAGATCGGGATGTGCTCCGCCCACTGTCTTCCCCAGTGGACTCTCCCACAAGACGAGGTCTCCAATTACTTTTACTCTTTGGGGAGCGAGTCTTCCCTCTCGGTGGCTTATGAGTAGCTCAACCTCTTCTGGTCTTTCCAGCTCTTCAAGCTTGACCTCCGGGAAGAACCTTTGCAACCTCTCGGGTTGAATCACTTGATGGACCTTGGCTATTTCATCTAGGCCGTAGCAGACCAGTTCATGGGCTCTTTCAGTGCCTTTAGGAGTCTTCACTCTAACTTTGAGGAGGTATCTCTGAGTGTCCACCTTCATGGCCATTCCTCCAACCCCATGTACAATCAAGGTTATCTTCTCTTTTCTCAACCCAAGTCTTTTAGCAGCCTTATGGGTGATATAGTTTGTATCCGACGCCAGGTCAATCAATGTCCCAATTTTCTGACCAGCGTTTGAAGTGACTTTCATCAGCATCATGATGACAGGAAGCTCGGCGAGACCATTTCTTCGCAGTAGTTCAGACTGGCCGGAGGTTTTGAGTGCCACTGCAGTTTTGTTAGTAAAAGCCCTTCTGCCTCGATCTGCCATTTCCGAGGAGAGTTCAGACAAGAACGACTCTTGTTCCTCTGTGAGTTTGCCTTTGTTGCCGTCTCTTCCACCTCTTCCCT
The DNA here is from genome assembly GCF_964188405.1 of Protomyctophum parallelum. Lineage (NCBI taxonomy): Eukaryota > Metazoa > Chordata > Actinopteri > Myctophiformes > Myctophidae > Protomyctophum > Protomyctophum parallelum. The sequence goes on from NC_139707.1 coordinate 10,186,552, forward strand.
CTTCCCCTCGAGGCTTGAATCCTCCTTTTGGGCAGAGGATATAATGGTGGTCTGCAGCATTTCCTCCCTTTTTACAGTCTGCATTTCTGCATAGGAATGTCTCCCTGCAGTATGCAGTTCCGTCATGGCATCCGAGACACTTCCTGCATGCTCCCAGCTGCTTCAAGGCAGCAGTCTTCTCCGATAACTTCAGTCCCTTGAATTTCCGGCAAAAGAACAGTTTGTGGTTATGTCCACTGTCGCCACAGACAACACATCCGTCAAGCTCTTGTCTCTTGGTGTTCTTTGTCGAGGCAAACTTTCTCTCATTCTTTTTGTCCGGGCGATCTGGCTTGTCCGTCTTCTCCACAATTCTTAGTTGATCAAGCCTCTCCAGTACGTCTTCCTGGTTCTTCAAATATTTCAAGAGCATGTCAAAATGGTTCTCTGCTGTGACATTGTTGCTGGGATCTACCATGAACATCAACCAGTCTCTCTTGATAAAGTCAGGTAACTTGCTTTCGATTGATTTGATCACAAGTGGGTTGTTTATGGCCCCAGAGTTGCCCAATTCAGTGAGATCTGACAGAGCCTTCTCCACAGTTTGTATAAGGTCGATGACCTTTCTTGGCTGGTTTCCTTTTACATATGGTATCCTGTCGAGCTCTTCAAGGATTTCGACAGTGATGCTTGATTTATTTCCATGCCTGTTCTCCAATACTCTGAAAATGTCTTTGGCTGTAGTGTAGGTAGAAAGTCTGAGTTCTTTGGAGATTTTCTCCTCCACACTATCCAAGAGCTGGATCTTTTTCACTTCAGGGGATCCGGATGGCTCTCCCTGCCTTTGCAGGCTTTCCCAATCTTTTCTCCATCGGTGATAATCTCTCTTATTTCCAGAGAAGGTAGGTAGAGTGGTTGGCTTTATCCTCACCAGCGGTGTCGTCGGATGGTGTGGTGCAACTCCTGTGCCTTGCTCAGCAATCCTCAGGCTGCGTGCAGATGTAAACTGAGGTTTCCTCATCTTCAGCCTGAGAAGGGTTACTCCTAGGTCCTTGAGCCTCGCATTCAGTCCATCACTGGATTCGACGGGTATCCATTTCTCCCACATGGACATTATAGAGACAGCCTTTTCTCCCATCTCGTCTGAGAGCGTTAGGTGCTGTTCATAGCACTCTAAGGATTCACTCTTCACTGGCACAGTTCCTGCTGCTTCACACACTTTCTCAGCTCCATCAATAGCTGTTTCCAGCTCATGTCTTCCATATTTGGACCACAGGATTAGCTGCACAATGTCTCTGATCTCTGCCATCTTTGTTTCGGCTTCTTTTGCAGTATGTTTGAGGTCGTCCTCTTGCTTCTCGTCAAGCCCTTCCTCTTCATCGTCAGGTTTTACTTCAGCCTCCAGCTCAAGCCTGAACTCATCATTTGCCTCAAGCACGGCTCTATAACAGAGAGAGAGTGTGCTGAACTCGTCCATCAGCTCGGATCGCAGCATGGCGTCTGCTCCCCTGGCAATGTGGTTGGCTTGTTTGGTGAAGCGGCGTTTTGCTGTGGTCCTCTCCTTCTTTAGTTCTTTGACCTTCTCCGCCATATCTTCAGCCATCTTCATCCTTCCGTGTCAGCAGTATTGGGTCGAAGCAGTTTTATCCTCGTCTTCCACTGCTAGCACTTGGTTTTCAACTGTATATATTTCGCGTGCGTGTATGTGCGCTTGTGCACGTGGAAGCCGGAAATAAAAGCACTTCCGGTCCCTCCCCTTGCGAGACTGCAGCTGGGTGCTATTGTCTTTATAAGTCCAATGAAACACTTCTTTGTAACGTATGGCCGCTGTAGTCTAGCGGTTTAATCACTCGCCTCTCAATATTTTGGTGCTGACGACGCTGGTTCGAATCGCGCGAAAGACAAAAGTTTTTATATTAAAAAAAAATAGCCGTATGGAATGAATACATTATTTACAATACATTAGGCAGGCAGACAGGCAGTCTGTCTGTCTGTCTGTCTGTGTGTCTGTCTAAAATATAATAATTTTGGTCTGCCGCGAGCGGGAATTGAACCAGCGTCCTCAGCAAAAAAGAATAGAGAGGCGAGGGATTAGACCACTATGCTACAGCGGCCCGTTACAAAGAGGTGTTCCATTGGACTTTTAAAGTTAAGTCCAACGAGAGCAGAAAAAAAAATATATGAAGGACGCAGGCTCGCCTGGAGACCGGACCGGCGAGGCGCACGTCGCAAACGGGTAGATATAGTCGCGACGAGTCACGTTCTGCCGTGACGAGTCCAGCTCACGCCACAACGGGTAGATATAGCTGCGACGAGTCCCGTTCTGGCGCGACGGAAAATAATAGTCAACTTATTACGTCGCAAACGGGTAGATATAGCCGCGACGAGTCCGTTCTGCCGGGACGAATTGATATTTACGCCAGGACGTACTCGAATATACGTTGCGACGGAAAAATATACGTCGCGACGTACGTCGTCCGTCGTGAAGGAATTTCGCTGTCTCTCCATCTGCAGCCTAGATGGAAGTGCAGAAAATGTGTGTGTGTGTGTGTGCGTGTGTGTACGTGCGTGCGTGCGTACCAGAGTGCTCAGATTCCGAGATGGAGGTCATCACAGTGTTGGGCGTCAGGCCTGCAGACACACTGCTCTCTGGACTGGACAAGCGAGCATGACACTGCATGGAGAGAGAGAGAGAGAGAGAGAGAGAGAGGTGAGGTGAATAAATTGATAAATTAATCAGTTAATTTCAGGAGATATATATCGCGCACACACACGTCGCACACACACACACCTGTGCCTGCTGTCGTTCGTAGTTGATGGAGTTCCTGTTCCTCTCCGTGACTCCGCCCCCTCCCCCCCGGGTTGCGGTGGCGACCGCCGCCGCCAGGTGACCGTTGGCCACACCCACCTGGTGGTCCTCGATGTAGGAGGAGGCGGAGTCGGCCGTGTTGTTGGAGGGGCCAACCCTGAAGCCGCCCCTACTGTTGGACAGGTTCCTGACAGGTGAGACGAGATGAGACAGAACCCTCTTACCTCCATGGGTTAACATTTCATGGGTTCTTTTTGTATATTAACTGCAAAAATTCATTGACCCCCAAAAAACGCTTATGAAACCCATTATGTGATTGTGGGTTCCAAATTTACTGTAAAAATCAAAGTGTGTGTGTGTGTGTGTGTGTGTGTGTGTGTGTGTGTGTGTGCGTGTGCGTGTGCTACCTGTGGCTCTGTAGTGTAGTAGAGGTCGTAGAGGTTCTGACCAATAGGAGCTCAGTGTGTTACCTGTGGTTCTGCAGTGTAGTAGAGGTCATAGAGGTTCTGACCAATAGGAGCTCAGTGTGTTACCTGTGGTTCTGTAGCGTGGTACAGGTCGTAGAGGTTCTGACCAATAGGAGCTCAGCCATCCTCTCCTCGGCACACTGGGCGGTCAGCCTGGCCTCGGCGTCCTGATCCCAGCAGTCCTCCATGGTGTCCTTCAGGGAGCGCACGGCCTGCATGCACAAACACACACATTGGCCTATTATAGCGCCACCAGGAGGCCACAACTTGACCTGCCCTGGTGGAGACCTGTGCCCCGAGGGGCACTTTATCTAGTCATAATTTATTTTGGTCTGGTTCATAAGTTTGAAGAAAGGAAGAGGCCGCACTGGTTGTAGCAAACGATGCAAAACTTATTTTAGGGTTAGGATGAGGGGTTTCTCACCAGGCTGTTCTCCTTCCAGGCCTCAGGGAACCTGGGTAAGGGTTAGGGTAGTGTAGGGTATGGTATGGTAGGGTTAGGGGTTTCTCACCAGGCTGTTCTCCTTCCAGGCCTCAGGGAACCTGGGTAAGGGTTAGGGTAGTGTAGGGTATGGTAGGGTAAGGTTAGGGGTTTCTCACCAGGCTGTTCTCCTTCCAGGCCTCAGGGAACCTGGGTCTCTGCTTCTCTCTGGACACCAGAACCTGCATGTCTTCAAAGCTGGGCTGGTTCCCCATCTCTGCCTGGAACGCCACCTGGTACTCTGGGACAGACTCACCTGCACGCACGCACGCACGCAGGCAGGACACACACGCACACACACACACACACACACAAGACAAGACATTAAGACCTTCTACAATAAACACAACCAATTGTACATGAGGGCGGCAGTGGCTCAGGGGTAGAGTGACCGGATGGGAACCCAGAGTTAGTGTCCAAGTGTCCTTGAACAAGACTCTGAACCCCTAATTGCTCCAGATGTGCTTCACTTGGATTTTGGACACCAGGGAACAGATCCACTCACCAGGGAACAGGTCCACTCACCAGGGAACAGGTCCACTCACCAGGGAACAGGTCGGAGCATCTCATGAAGGCCTCCCAGTAGACCAGGCCCAGGGAGTACATGTCCACCTGCTTCAGAGCCGACTCGCAGTCCCTGAGGTTCACGGCGCCTTCCAGGACCTCTGGAGCCATGTAGCGCACTGTGCCCACCTGAAAGGGTTAATTATAATATCAATATGACAATATATGCCTCTGGTTTGCGTACCAAAACGAGCTTCTAACCAGTTAACTTGCCAGTGTCCATAATGCTTAAATGTTTTATAAGATCAATCGGATTATCACACGATAGCTGAAGTGTCATGGTTCTCGTCATGTTACACTGAGCTATCTCGTTAAACCCAGCTGGCTGCGATGAATAACCTAATCATTAATCAACCTCACCAAACGATCCATATACAGGTAAGTGATATAACTCTGTATGATAAAAGTGTATGATGACCAGGCAACGTTGCAGTCCACTGCAGGCTATTTGATTTCCAAAATGCTTAGTATTATAACCGCCATCCATCGGCGCGCCTCATTATATGTGCCCAAAATAACAGATCTCTAAGCTGTTGAGACACGCCATTATAGCCAAGTTGGCAGTATAATAATGTTGTCGCTCTGTTTCGGGACTTCTGCACAACGGTGATGATTGCACTTTGTGAACGGGGACATATTAACTGCTTCACTTCAGAGGAAACATACTAAAGGGAGGGAGCTGCAGCTTCTATTCATGTTTACTCACCACCAGTCACCACCACCAATCCATTAGAACGATGGAAATGGAACATTAATATTTGGGCCCGTTGAGAACTTCTACCAAAGTGCTATTTGTTTCAACAAAGCTTTATATCCTGTTATAACATGTATATAACGATGCAATGTCTACAAAATGCTGAACCTCCTCCAACTGTTTATACTTTGCCCATTTTCAACTGTTTCTATTGTATTTTGACACCTGCTTTGGCAATGTAAACATCTGTTTTACTATGCCAATAAAGCGTGCGTGCGAGCGTGTGTGCGTGCGTGCGTTCTCTAACCTCAGATATAGCAGCGTTGTCCTCGTCCCCTGTCCTCAGGGTCTGTCCCGTCAGCTTCATGGACAGACCGAAGTCTGTGAGGACACATGACAGGTCACTCCTCACCAGGACGTTACGACTGTTCACGTCCCTGTGGGACACCGCTGGCTTGTACTGGTCTGAGAGAGGAGAGAGAGAGAGAGAGAGAGAGAGAGAGAGAGAGAAAGGTGATTTATTTGTGGGATTCAACTTTCAAGGGATTTTATCTAAACCAATGATAAGGCGACATCGCAGGACAACAGCAGTAGCTGTGTGGGGTGAGTTTAGTGAATGATAAGGGGACGTCGCAGGACAACAGCTGTAGCTGTGTGGGGTGAGTTTAGTGAATGATAATGGGACGTCGCAGGACAACAGCAGTAGCTGTGTGGGGTGAGTTTAGTGAATGATAAGGGGACGTCGCAGGGCAACAGCAGTAGCTGTGTGGGGTGAGTTTAGTGAATGATATGGGGACGTCGCAGGACAACAGCTGTAGCTGTGTGGGGTGAGTTTAGTGAATGATAAGGGGACGTCACAGGACAACAGCAGTAGCTGTGTGGGGTGAGTTTAGTGAATGATAAGGGGACGTCGCAGGACAACAGCAGTAGCTGTGTGCAGGGCTCGACAGTGCGACTAGGTACTCGCATTTGCGACAAAAAATATCACCGTGCGACTACAGGATTTGACCATTCAATCGTGATAAAGAGAAGTCTCTGTCTACAGCAAGTGCACATTCTATAGTCGCGGTTCTATACCTAAATCTATATTTCTGAACGGCGGTGTCGTTCGCCAAAAAGAGCAGAGCTACAAGCTAACAACATGTCGAGGCTCAATGCGGCGTTCATTTGGAGATCTGTCCCCTTTGCAACCACCGCGCCGCCCCTCCCTCTGTTGCTGCTCAGTTCTCTTCCCCGTGAGCACTGAGCAGCGGAGTGAACGCAGCAGGGTAGCACAGAAGACAGGAGTTGCTAGGACCCCGACACGTTGAATACTAAAGTTATTTAGAAAGTTTGTAATGTTAAAACATCACTTGATATAACTTTTAACCAAACGTGGGTGAAACAGCGTGCAGCCGCGCACGTAAAGAGTGCACGTGCACACGCACATGGAGTAGACTGATTGATTGGTATACCAAAACAACCCTTGCTTAGCACCTCGCTAAAAGCGTGTGCGCAGCGCAATACGAATGACCGACCTGGCTGGATATATTATTAGTCAGTGGCTAGCTCAGGTCCATAACTCTAAATGCAACGCATTAGACTAGAGCTATGGACCAGAGCTAGTCAGTGGCCTCACTGGCCTGCATAACGAGCAACGTAAAAAAGGCAAAGATCCCCCCCACCACCTCCTTCCACCACGCCGAGGTGTAGCCTATATGTCCGATGTTCTGTCTGAACTGAAGCAGTCAGAGCCAAGGATAATGTTACAATACTAATTCACCATTGAGTAGCCTCTGCACTGTCTAAATGTCACACTCACATGATGGAACAGCAAGATAAAAACGGATAGTCTGTCTGTCCATCCATTCATAAAATGAATTGACTATCTATCTGCAATTCTGCATACCAAACTAATAGTCTATCAGTATAAAAACAAATTGATTATATAGATTATATAAAAAATAATATGATATCCAGATGAATATCAATATTGTGATCATTTCTGAAAATATATTGTGATATAATATTTTGTCATATTGCCTGCCCCTACCTCATATCACTTTATTAAAGAAAGATCACACCTGTGTGAAGTGAGGGGCACTCTTATCATCATACATCATGGTTTAATTTACGTCATAATTATTGGAATTTTGACCTAATTTCTCCGTTCATTGTCAATGGAAAATATTGAGACGTGTGGGGACTAAAGCTGTATATAGGAGGGGCTAGCGCCCCTCAAAAACACATTATTTGATAACTTTTCATCGTGCTCCTAAAATAATTTGTGTGCTACTAGATTTTTCAACTTAGGCGCACACGTGCTACTTGGAAAAATGCTAAGCGTCGAGCCCTGGCTGTGTGGGGTGAGTTTAGTGAATGATAAGGGGACGTCGCAGGACAACAGCAGTAGCTGTGTGGGGTGAGTTTAGTGAATGGTAAGGGGACGTCGCAGGTAGGGATGTCGGTAACGGATAATTTCCCAGACGGTTAGCCGACAGGATTAACCGGGTCATTAACGGATAGTGGTTGATTTTTTATTTTTATTTATTTTCTACCCCAAATGTAATATGCATTTATAGGCTACATAATTAAAGTTAGTAGACGAATGGTATACATTTATTTATGCTCCTTTTTTAAAAGACAAACAAAAAAGCAACATTTAACAATATAAATAAATTGTTGTAGGCTTAATCATCAATAAACAACACATCGCATCTGCATCTGCGCGTCTACAGTACAGAGGTCCGCCGGTTCTAGTCCAAAACATAAATAAATCCAGTCCAGATCTGAGCAACCTATACCTATAAAGCCACTGGACGCATGGGCTAAACCTTTTTTTATTATTAAGGAAGATCAGCATGCATGTCACCGCGTTCCGTTTGTTGACTTTTCGCTGACGAGAAAACCCTCAAACATCGATAGCACATGGCTAACTTGATAGCCGTAAGCCGTGCCAGTGTGGGGACTGGAGACAGATAGGAGGAGGAGGAGGAGGAAGTGGCAGCGGCTGTAAACGTTCTCCCTCCAGGCCAAATGGCCAATAATGGATTTAATAATGCCAAGTAGGTCTCTGCATTGATACGGTCGACATGTGGTAATCTCGTCTCTCTGTCACTCGCTTACATTTACTACCACAGACTACATTTACTACCACAGACTACCACAAAGCTACCATTGTAGCCAACTAGCCATTGAAGTACAACAGAGCACTTTGGGACATTGAGGGGGCAGAAAACCGAGCCCGAGAGCTGTTCATGCAGCCTGGAGTGTGACAAGCTGGGCGGCGCAAATAAGAGCAATTTTAGGCATGTGTGCAACATGACAACTGTTTTAAAGT
>NC_139707.1:10197364-10242364 GCF_964188405.1 Protomyctophum parallelum
GACGCACCGGACAGTGGCGACATCATCACAGGGTCTTGCCCAGCGAATGTAATTGTTCTGTCTGTGTGCGTGCGTGCGTTACCTGTCAACATGCGGTATCCAAAGAACAATGCGGCGATGAGCAGCGCTACGACGGCGACCGACACCAGGGCGATGACCACGGTCTCCTCTCTGGGCAGAGCCTGGGGGTCTGCAATGACATCACTGTTACATCACTGTGACATCACCATCATTGAGTCAAAATGTTACATTTTGTTAAAAGTTTCAAAAATAGCAAAAATATTTAGCAGCTCAGGGTGTGACGTGTTGAGAGCGGATATAATAGATTGGCTACGTTTGTATTTTCATTTTGTGATTATTTTGATTTGATTATTATTGTTATTTCTAATTTAATGTTGAATAGATCCGAGGCCGATTGAAAAAACGCCACCTGGGAAGTGTTAACATTCAAAGGAAAGTAAAAAAACAAGAATTGATTAAATCAATTAACAGTTTCCGTGCCGCGAATGGATTACTCCAGGTTAATGTCGCTGCCATAAAAGACTTACGCGACTTTTGTTTTATGTGTTTAATCCGCCGTAATGTAAACAAAAAAAAGAAAATTCTTTTTCGCCGCTTAGGAAGAGAGGAGGTGCATTTCGTGTTGACAATGAACCGGAAATCGTCACATGCTGTGAGCTGCTAGGGCTTCTGGGAAATTGAGGCCAATGCAAACGCATTGGGTTCAACGCCTCATGGAGGCGGGTCCTGTGCTGCCTCTTCTCGGTGTAGCAAGATGGCGGGTGGTTCGATCGTTCATAACAAACGGGGGGAGCTATTTTCGCTCGATTTTCGCGGATTAAAAGCCCAAATAATTCAGCGTGTGCTCTAAAGGTAATACAACAATCTCGGCAGTGAAGGGGGGTTGATTAAAATGCGGGTTAATCGTAAAAAACAGTCAAACTGTTAATTACCAGCTGCATTGTTATTATTATCTGCGGGGGTCCGCTATAACTGCCTGTCAGTTTCAGCGTAATAGTTTAGGTAGGAACCAAAATCCTCTAAGGCGGAAAAATTGTGTTCCGAGTCGTTCTTTTCCGCTCAGACATATTTGTGGTGCGCACATACATACGGTTTAGCCAGAGTGTAGAGTAGGAGTGTAGCGACACGCTTTGATCTCGCCGCAAAGCGGGTGCCTATGGGCTATAGTTCCAAACATTGCTCCTATGACTGGAACTATCCCATTGAGATAGAATGAGCACTTCCACATTCCATTGTTACAATGGGAGTCAACGCTATATTACTGACTATATTACTCTGGGTTTAGCCAATGAGAAAGCCAACTGGATTAGCACATCGACGTCAGCCAATGAGAAAGCCAACTGGACTAGCACAGCGACGTCAGCCAATGAGAAAGCCAACTGGACTAGCACAGCGACGTCAGCCAATGAGAAAGCCAACTGGACTAGCACAGCGACGTCAGCCAATGAGAAAGGCAGCTGGACTAGAGGACTAGCTTGCACATCGATGATGACTCAGCAGCTGGCAGAAAATATATTCAATCTAATGAAAATAATTAATAAACCAATAGGCCTGAAGACCTGACAGTGAAAATAGCAGATCTGCAAGTTTACCATTATGGCAGGGATGCATGAACAGAGGCCTTCAGGAGAGAACCCTGTGTCTGTGTATGTGTTTGTTTGTTTGTTTGTTGTGCATGCGTGCGTGCGTGAGACTGTGTGTGAGTGTGTGTGTGTGTATGTGGGGGGGGGGGGGGGGTGACAGTGTGTGTAACACATGCAGGGATGCAGTATGCCATTGCCAGCATCCTGCAGCACACACACACGCTATAGTAGCTTGCACCAAGTATCATGGATGAACTTACAACCAAAATAATCAGATTTGAGAGGAGCTACATTTTGTTCATTTTGTGCCTCACTTTTAGTTTCATTTGTAGATCGGCAATTTACACAATGTATTGTTTTCTGACAACATCTGTATGAGGAATTATTCAGCCCATGTGTCCTGAATTGACCTTCTTTTCAACCTACATCATTGAGTCCATATTTCAGTATCACAATGAAAGCTCACTTTTATGGGGGCTTTGAGGGGCGCTAGCCCCTCTATGAGCAGCTTTGAGGGGCGCTAGCCCCTCTATGAGCAGCTTTGAGGGGCGCTAGCCCCTCTATGAGCAGCTTTGAGGGGTGCTAGCCCCCTATGAGCAGCTTTGAAGGGCGCTAGCCCCTCTATGAGCAGCTTTGAGGGGCGCTAGCCCCTCTATGAGCAGCTTTGAGGGGTGCTAGCCCCTCCTATGAGCAGCTTTGAGGGGCGCTAGCCCCCTATGAGTATGAGCAGCTTTGAGGGGTGCTAGCCCCCTATGAGTATGAGCAGCTTTGAGGGGCGCTAGCCCCCTATGAGTATGAGCAGCTTTGAGGGGCGCTAGCCCCTCTATGAGCAGCTTTGAGGGGTGATAGCCTCTCTATGAGCAGCTTTGAGGGGTGCTAGCCTCTCTATGAGCAGCTTTGAGGGGTGCTAGCCCATCTATGAGCAGCTTTGAGGGGCGCTAGCCTCTCTATGCGCAGCTTTGAGGGGTGCTAGCCCCTCTATGAGCAGCTTTGAGGGGCGCTAGCCCCTCTATGAGCAGCTTTGAGGGGCGCTAGCCCCCTATGAGTATGAGCAGCTTTGAGGGGCACTAGCCCCCTATGAGCAGCTTTGAGGGGTGCTAGCCCCCTATGAGTATGAGCAGCTTTGAGGGGTGCTAGCCCCTCCTATGAGCAGCTTTGAGGGGCGCTAGCCCCCTATGAGCAGCTTTGAGGGGTGCTAGCCTCTCTAAGAGCAGCTTTGAGGGGTGCTAGCCTCTCCAATGAGCAGCTTTGTGTGTTTGTGTGAATGTTATGATTTGCTTGGCTCACTACACACACACACCCACACACACAGGAGTCTGAGCCCCGTGCACACTCCTGTTCTCCAACCACTAACACATGAGGCCAGAGATTGTCATCATCCTGTGTGTGTGTGTGTGTGTGTGTGTGTCTCCAGACAGTCTGTCTGCAGGGCGTGTCTGCACACGCTCAACTTAAAAGACAATTAAACACAGACACACATACTCTCTCTCTCTCCCTCTCTCTCTCGCTCTCTCACACACACACACACACAACATCCTGTCTCACCCACCTCACACAGTCATTAGGAAAAGCCAAAAGGAATGCAAACAAACGGCGCACGCGCACGCGCACACACACACACACACACACACACACACACACACACACACACACACACACACACACACACACACACACACACACACACACACACACACACACACACACACACCGTAACAAGTATTTCCTGAGTATTCTCCCATGAATACAATAACCTCTCCCTCTCTCTCTCTCTCTCTCTCTCTCTCTCTCTCTCTGTTCCACACTCCATAGTTCCAAATATTTATGTCCTTGTATGTGTTTGTGGACCTACATAAATTGTTAAAATGCGTGCGTGCATGCGACAGTGACTCACAGACAGGCCGAGGCCAGGGAGGTGAGACAGGCAGTAGGACAGACAGTACTCACAGACAGGCCGGGGCCAGGGGGGTGAGACAGGCAGGAGGACAGACAGGTCCTCGGTGTAGTTGAGGTTACACAGTACTCACAGACAGGCCGGGGCCAGGGGGGTGAGACAGGCAGGAAGATAGACAGGTCCTCGGTGTAGTTGAGGTTACACAGGTCTCGGCTGCAGCAGCAGAATCTGTACGTCCCGTTCTGCACCTGGGAGGGCGTGGCCGTCACCCGGCAGCGGTCGTCATGGCACTCCTGCTGGTCGCCGATGTGTGTCCAACAACCTGGGGGGACAAAAAGGTCTTATTTCTGTTCTGTCATGACACTCCTGCTGGTCGCCGATGTGTGTCCAACAACCTGGGGGGACAAAAAGGTCTTATTTCTGTTCTGTCATGACACTCCTGCTGGTCGCCGATGTGTGTCCAGCAACCTGGGGGGACAAAAAGGTCTTATTTCTGTTCTGTCATGACACTCCTGCTGGTCGCCGATGTGTGTCCAACAACCTGGGGGGACAAAAAGGTCTTATTTCTGTTCTGTCATGACACTCCTGCTGGTCGCCGATGTGTGTCCAACAACCAGGGGGGACAAAAAGGTCTTATTTCTGTTCTGTCATGACACTCCTGCTGGTCGCCGATGTGTGTCCAACAACCTGGGGGGACAAAAAGGTCTTATTTCTGTTCTGTCATGGCACTCCTGCTGGTCAACGATGTGTGTCCAACAACCTGGGGGGACAAAAAGGTCTTATTTCTGTTCTGTCATGACACTCCTGCTGGTCGCCGATGTGCGTCCAACAACCTGGGGGGACAAAAAGGTCTTATTTTTGTTCTGAAAAATATTTCTATGTTAGTATATAGTTCTCAAATAATTCATCTAGAGGAAATAAGGACCCCCAAAAATATATGTATTTGGCTGCCGACCCCCACCTGATATAATTATATTGTTGTTCCAGGGACCTTGCCAGAAGCAAAGATTTGAGTTCGCTCTGAAAGAATATACATTCAAAGAGTTGCGCCACATTTTTAAGATTTTATTCAAAAATAGCAGATCTACAAGCTCGTAGCGCGGCACTCGGTAGCTCAGCTAAAATAATAAAAGGGGTTCCCGTCCAGAATGGGTTAATAATGAGGGGGGCACATAACCGTAAACATCTTCTCTTATGGGGGTCCTTGGCAAAACATTTCTATTGGGGGTCCGCAGGCTAATTAATGAGGGGGTCCTCTCACGATTTGAGAACCACTGACTTAAACAATGTACACACTTTACCTTAAACATGGAACCTATGTGAGTAGAGACGTGGAAACAGCAGATCTACAAGCTCGCAACGCGTCACGGCGGCTACTTTCAGCATGCAACGAACCGAGTGTGAGATCAGGCGTTGCGGCTCCATCACGGCCTGCCCAAATGTCTTCTGTCGACAATATTAACACTCCGAAATAAATCGCTGGGCGTCCTGATTTAATGGTTACGAAATACGAATACCCCCGGGCGTTATAGGTGTTAACTGTAGATTTAGTCGACTAAAATCGTAATGATATTAGGTCAGCTAAAACTAGATTAAAACAAACTTTTCAGATGAATTAAATAATAAATAATAATAAACTTTATTTGTATAGCACCTTTCATACATAAATGCAACTCAAAGTGCTTCACAGGGCAGAACATAAAAACAGCAATAAAACACAGGCAAGCAGTTAGAAAGATAAAACAATGGTAAAGAGCATACAAAATAAAAGGATAAAAACATAGATGGACGAAAAACAAAGCACAGCAAATCAGTCAAAACAGAGATGTTAAAAACTCAACCAAAAGCGAGAGTAAAGAGGTGAGTCTTGAGTTGAGCTTTAAAAATGTTGAAATGGAAGTCTATTTCAGGCTGTAGGCCCACAGAAGTAGAAAGCTGCCTCACCATATTGCAGGCCATCAGTGGAGGACCTGAGGGGGCGGTTAGTTACGTACCAATCCGTACCAATCCTAAAAACCACCGGGAGCCAATGTAGTGAGTATCAAACTGGAGTAATATGATCTCTCATCTTAGTTTTAGTTAAAACCCTAGCAGCCGCATTTTGAACAAGTTAATAATAATAATTGCGAACGCAGTGATTGCGAATGCAATGAGCACTAACTATGAGACCCTGCAGATCATGTCTGTGTGTGTGTGTGTGTGTCTGTGTGTCTGTCCCGCTGTGACACCACCCGCCCGCCACCAGAGGGCGCAGCTGTAGCACACACACCCACACACACACAGGGCGCAGCTGTAGCACACACACACACACACACACACACACACACACACACACACACACACACACAACCACACACACAACCACACACACACACGAGCTGCTTTCGCTTCCCGCGTTTGCGCGTCTTACTTGTAATAAAACTTTATTTGTATAGCACCTTTCATGACATGAAATGCAGCTCAAAGTGCTTTACAGAACAATGGAGAATAAAAGAAAAGCAAGGCAACGACATTAAAAAACAAGCAGTTACAGTGAGGACATGAAAAATAAAAAAATAAAAGATCAATTAAAGGCAATGTTGTAGAAGTGGGTCTTGAGCTGAGCTTTGAAAATGTCTACAGAGGCTGCCTGACGAAGGTACAGGCAGCCTGTTCCAAGCCGACGGCCCGTAGAAGCAAAAAGCTGCTTCCCCGTATTTTTTAGTTGCCATTTCTTTGGGCAAAGCGAGCAAGCCGGCGGTGGAAGACCTTAGGGGGCGGTTTGGGACATATTTAGGCAGGCAGTCATGTAGGTAGGAAGGTGCGAGACCATTGAGAGCTTTATAGACAAGTAAAATAATTTTAAATCCTAAAAACAACCGGAAGCCAGTTGAAGTCTGTCCGTTGACTTCTTTGGCAGGGCCAAGAGGATGACTAAAACTAAATCAAAATTTGCTGTAAAAATGAACACTGCTCTAGTGTGTGTGTGTGTCCCCGTATGATTCCCACTCACCTTGCTTAACGAGGTGAATCTCGCCATCTCTGCTTTTTTCCCACAATCCATAGCAGCGGGATCCCTCGCCGCAGCGGATGGTGGCGTTCTCGCGCTGCCCCGCCCCTCGAAGCTCATTGGTGGAACCGCCACCGCGCGACTCCTCCCACTGCGGCTGGTTGTCGACGAACGCACACTTCCTCTGCTCCGCACGCACGGCTAGACACACACACACACACACCTTTTAAAATCACCCTTAAAAACTACAAAAGACAGACAGACAAAGACTGTTCAAATTAGCTTGTGCAGTACATGTTTCACCCCACTCACTGTGTGTGTGTGTGGTCTACATTCCTGTGCAATAGCTACTTATCGTGTCTCCTCAAGGCTGTCTGTCTGTCTGTCTGTCTGTCTGTCTGTCTGTTAAATGGTGCATTTAGCAGACAGACAGCAGACAGACAGACAGACAGACAGACAGACAGACAGACAGACAGACAGACAGACAGACAGACAGACAGACAGACAGACAGACAGACAGACAGACAGACAGACAGACAGACAGACAGACAGACAGACAGACAGACAGACAGACAGACAGACAGACAGACAGACAGACAGACAGACAGACAGACAGACAGACAGACAGACAGACAGACAGACAGACAGAACAGACAGGTAACTCACCAGTGACAGTGGACAGCAGCAGTAGCACATTCACAGTCCCCCATGGTGACATGTCTGTCTATCTGCCCACAGATCTGATCTACAGATCCTTCCCCCGGTCTGTGACGGTGTAGCGGTGGATCTACAGATCTGCGTCCTGCATGGCCTCTAGTGCAGACTGTCCACCCGGTGATGGTCTGTCAGCTCTGGTATGATGGATGACATTTCTGACAGCGGTTGATTCAATTGACAGCTCCCCCCCCTCCCCCCGCGGCCGGTCCAAAGATCCAATGTCCTGGTCCGTCTGGGTCTTCTGGTCGTGTACAAAAATAAAGTAAAAAGAAACAAATATATTAAATATTAATTATTTATATTGATTGTATTGGTTTGTCATTTTCTCCAATGACAGATTTCAAGAAATGATGACACAAGTAAATCAATCGAGCATGATTATAATATCCTATAAGATCCTGAAGGCCTACGGTGTCCCTCCCAACTTCTGGCTCCAAAACTATGGAATGCACTTCCCATCACATTCAGAACTGCAGCCTCACTCCCAATCTTCCGCCGTAGTCTGAAAACCCACCTCTTCAGACTCCACCATGGCCCGTAGCATTTGCCCTAACCCCTTAGATAGCAATTTATGTAGACTTAGATAGTATTTTAAACAGACTTATAGCTTGTTTCGTAGACAGCATTAGAATTGCATTTTATGTAGTCATAGCACTTTATAGTACACATGTATAATATATAATATAGTATAGTATGTATAGTTTACAGAGATACCCCACTGTTACGTTCTTAGTTTATACATGATATTCATGATAACTACTTTTTATATAAGGTGATGTATGCCATGTTTTTATTATTGCTTAATGTAAGTCGCTCTGGATTAAGAGCGTCTGCTAAATGCCTAAATTGAAAATTGTAACTTGCTCCGGGCAATAGAGACACCCTAGCCCACCCTAGACACCCTAGCACCCTTCCTCTTTGTCACCGTCCTGAAATATGCGCTCAGGAAGGCCGTCAGTGGACAAAACAATGATTATGATGATTGTTGAGCCTCCTGTCGTTCTCAACTGTACTTCCAACTTTAAACTCTTTTTTGGTTAATACGATACTTTTTGTTTTTGTGTGAAAAGGTTAAATCTCTATATTGTGACAGTAATCATTGCTACTCTATTCATCATAGTGTGTGTTCAGTAACAGTGTTAAATAGCTCTATATTGTGGCAGTAATCATTGCTATAGTGTGTGTTCTGTAAGTGTTAAATAGCTCTATATTGTGACAGTAATCATTGCTGTAGTGTGTTCAGTAACAGTGTTAAACAGCTCTATATTGTGACAGTAATCATTGCTATAGTGTTTGTTCAGTAACAGTGTTAAATAGCTCTATATTGTGACAGTAATCATTGCTATAGAGTGTGTGTTCAGTAACAGTGTTACATAGCTCTATATTGTGACAGTAATCATTGCTATAGTGCATGGGTTTTCAACAGGTGGTCCGTGGACCACTGGTGGTCCGTGAAGGTGTTGCATGTGGTCCCTGACCATGCATTTAGTAATGTAGGAAAGTGAAGATTCATATTTGAATTTATTGTATTGACCACAAGTTGAGAAACAATGCAGTAAATAATCTGGTGACAATTGATGACGCATCAATGTTGTCAGTTACTGGGAAGACGGATGTCAAGAACTTCCACAGAAAAGTGAGTTAGAATCTCAAGGGAAACTGTACCGGATTGCCTGGTTGAGTCACCATTATAAGGAAATGTGCCCATAATGAATTGCAAGTGTCTGCTTACTGAGTCATAGAATAAGTTACAATGAACACATTGAACAGTAACATGAGTTTATATGGAAGGTTAATTTCTTTCCCCCACAACACGACCATATCCCCCCTCCCAACACAACAATGGTCCCCAGGTTGATTCTCAGTCAGGGTGGTGGTCCCCAGGTTGATTCTCAGTCAGGGTGGTGGTCCCCAGGTTGATTCTCAGTCAGGGTGGTGGTTCATACTCAGTTGAAAACCCCTGCTATAGTGTGTTCAGTAACAGTGTTAAATAGCTCTATAATACAGTATTATAGAGCTATAATAGCTACTATAGCAATGATTACTGTCACAATATTATTGTGACAGTAATCATTGCTATAGTGTGTTCAGTAACAGTGTTAAATAGCTCTATATTGTGGCAGTAATCATTGCTATAGTGTGTGTTCAGTAACAGTGTTAAATAGCTCTATATTGTGACAGTAGTCATTGCTATAGTATGTGTTCAGTAACAGTGTTAAATAGCTCTATATTGTGACAATAATCCTCAATTGCTACTCTATTCATAGTGTGTGTTCAGTAACAGTGTTAAATAGCTCTATATTGTGACAGTAATCATTGCTATAGTGTTTGTTCGGTAACAGTGTTAAATAGCTCTATATTGTGGCAGTAATCATTAGGTATGCGTTATGTATGTACAGTATGTATGTATGTATGTGTGTGTGTATATTTGTATATATATTATTTTCTAATTAGTTGTATTGTGTGCTGCTCGCCGTTTTCTTTTTTTTGTTTATCTTGTCCGTTTTATTGTAGGCCTATTGTGCTTTTAATTTATACCTTTCTAGTTTGTCTCACTTTATCTGTAGGCTATACATTTACGATTCATCTTTATGTGAAAACGTAAAAATTCAATACAAAAGAATATATTTAAAAAATAAAGTGTATCAATAAATTAGGTAATCTTTAAGGTCCATGAACGATTGACATACTATTAATCACAATAATCTATCCATGTGTAAATCGGAGAGCGGAACCAAATGGACCCTTACGGGACAGGTCCATTTGGTTCCACTTGCACACTCAAGAGTTTAAATAAACCCTGGTGATTTTACAGTAACACCCATATATCCTATGTCCTCAAAACACACACACACGCACGCACACGCACGCGCGCGCACACACACACACACACACACACACACACACACACACACACACACACACACACACACACACACACACACACACACACACACACACACACACACACACACACACACACACACACACACTATAGGCTACTGTAGACGTTACAGTTACATCATCAGAATATAGGAATAGGTGAAAGAAAACAGAAAACCCCAACTTAATTATCAATATAAAGAAATACATAAAATATGTAATAAGTAATCCGATTAACATCCTCTCCTCGTATAGATGTGGAACACACACACACACACACACACACACACACACACACACACACACACACACACACACACACACACACACACAGATGTGATAGAAGCAGGAGGAGACAGACTGTCTGGCTCTGCCTTTAAAAAAAACGCACACACACTTAAAAGGCCTCTTGTTGTCGTCACTCACTATTCTAACATCATGTTTTAAATATTAAACATGTCGTCCATATTATATCTCACCTTTATCCCTGTCCTTTGATCCTTTCAGCGGCAGAAGGTCCCGTAGAGATGAACGTTGTGTGTTTAATGTTGTGAGGGTTTCAGAGCGGGCGGAACCCTGTCTGTCTGGCTGCTGGTGCGTCAACTTACAGAACACTGTGACACCACCGGCACCGGAAACCTTCACAATAAAAGCAATAGGCTACAGCAGAGAATTCTAGTAAGTTGGGTGGCGACACTAGCGTTGACTCCCATTGTAACAATAGAATGCGGAAGTGCTCATTCTATCTAAATGGGATAGTTCCAATGTTTGGAACTATAGCCCATAGGCACCCCGCTTTGTCTCAATGGGATAGTTCCAATGTTTGGAACTATAGCCCATAGGTACCCCGCTTTACAGCGAGATCAAAGCGTGTCGCCACTCTCTTACCATTCCACTCGGGAGACCTGTACGTGGGTCGGGGGACCCCCAGAGGGGGTGTGGGGGTCGCCCATATACTCTAAGGGGTCACCACATGATTTAGGGTGGTCCTCAGAGGGGGTGGGGGGTCCCAACATGATTTAGGGTGGTCCTCAGAGGGGGTGGGGGGTCCCCACATGATTTAGGGTGGTCCTCAGAGGGGGTGGGGGGTCCCCACATGATTTAGGGTGGTCCTCAGAGGGGGTGGGGGGTCCCAACATGATTTAGGGTGGTCCTCAGAGGGGGTGGGGGGTCCCCACATGATTTAGGGTGGTCCTCAGAGGGGGTGGGGGGTCCCAACATGATTTAGGGTGGTCCTCAGAGGGGGTGGGGGGGTCCCCACATGATTTAGGGTGGTCCTCAGAGGGGGTGGGGGGTCCCCACATGATTTAGGGTGGTCCTCACTCCTCAGAGGGGGTGGGGGGTCCCAACATGATTTAGGGTGGTCCTCACTCCTCAGAGGGGGTGGGGGGTCCCCACATACAGTGTGATTTAGGGTGGTCCTCAGATGAATAAAAAATAATCACTGCATCAAATATTGTGAAAATATAAGTTGCGAGACGTGATCTTGTAGATCTGCTGTAGTATTGGTATTGTGGACAGGACAGTGATATGCTGACTGCAAATATAGTGTATATAAGTGTATTGTGATGGACACTGCTGATAGGCTGACTGAAAATAATAAAATATGGACCTTTATTCTGAAGGCAAAGTGGCAGTTTCACTTTTCTCCTCCGCCTACTAAAACCGTTGTGCTTGTGTTGGTTATATACATACTCTATGGTTATATACCGCCACCTAGTGGAAGAGCAAACCCATTTCACCTGCCTGTGACATTCATCTTTTGACTTGTGAATTACAGCAAGTTGGTTTTACTATAATATTCCACAAGTCTACATGTATTATACTCTGATTTAATTTGAACATGTTTGATTTGAATCGTTGTAATAATAGCCTGATGTTGATCAAATGTGAGTTTATGGGTTTAACCCATTTAGACCTGAAGACGATTCTTTAATGTCTTCTAAATCCTGACAGTTTTTCAAACTCGTTCTCACAAAATGTTCATGTCAAGGACTCCCAAAAATATATGTAATTGGCTGCTGACCCCCCATCTGAAAAAATGTAGTTCCAGGGAGGGACCCCCCAGAAGCAAAGATTTGAGCTAAAAACATTCGCTCTGAAAGAATATATTCAAAGATTTGCGCCACATTTCACAATTTTTCTAAAATAGCAGATCTACAAGCTCCTTTCTAGTTTGTCTAGTTTGTTTCTAGCAGACCTACAAACTCATAGCGTGGCACTCAAGCGTGGCACCGTTTCTGAAAATTTTCAATAGCTAAATATAACATAATGCTTAAAACACCAAAAAGGGTTCCTGTCCAGAATGGTTTAAATATTTAAAACCAACTGGATTTAAATAATAATAGCCTACTAATTATCAGGTATTGTTGCTGTCGGACAGACACCTCTCAATATATATATTTTTAATAAATTAAACACCGTACCTAACCGGATCATACTACAGCATGATCATGTCCACGGACCCCCATTTGAAAAGATATGCCAGGGACCCCCATAAGAGAAGATCTTTACGGCTCTAGCAGTGATTCTGAAATTACAAGGACCCCCAGTTTGACATGCATTAGGCTACGGAAACATCTGTAATGACATTGCTATCTCTGGGACCCCGAATGTATAGGCTATTGTAAAATCAATGTTAATCTAACTGTTTAATTGTATTTTGTTCCATTTGTACACTCTCAGAGTTACAGACCCATAAGGGTCCATTTGGTTCCAAACTATCATGTGGCTGGGGACCCCCTGGAACTGCCTCAAGGACCCCTAGGGGTCCCCGGACCCCACTTTGAGAACCACTGTACTACAGTACAGCGTCACACAACAGTATCAAAAATAGAAGATCTACAAGCTGGAAACGCGGGGTGAATCCATGAGTTTTGACCAGTGTTGATTTTGACAGCACATTTTAGATATTTTTTTCCTTCTCATAAACACATGACAAACTGGTGCTGCTTCCACTATAGCTGATAAAAAGCCTGCACAGTACTGACACAAACGACACAGGCTCGTTTCCATACAAAACCAGAGCATTTATTTACATGGTGGGCGGAAAGAAATAATAATTGAAATGCCTCGAAACACCTCTCTGATGTGTGTTTTATCAACAACTGAGTAGCTTCGGAAACCCAGACGTTTTTATTTCCAGGGAGAAAAAAAAAAGTCTGGGACCGAGTCCACTTCAATTCGGCATAGAGTAGCGCAAACGTCGATCACTCTCTGCTGATTTCTGATCGTCTGCACCTTTGTTAAATTGACACTAGTTTAGGAAAATTGGCCTCAGATCCTGTGCAGCAGGGGCGTGGCCCAGTGCGTTGCGTTTCAAATGAAATGCGAATCAAAAGACAGGGGCGGGTTCCACATGGAGTGGGCGCTACATCTAAATAAGACGGAAGGGAAACAATTGCTCCTTGAGCGGTGGTGGCCTACTACAATTCAATTTGGAATTGGATTCCCTTCGGACTATTTTCATGGTATGCACAGTGCTTCAGACCGGAAAGGGGAGTGTCCGCTCAGATTCTGAGCGCAACGTACTTCCCTCACAGGGATACGGTCCTTTTTCCCCAGAAGTCTTTCTCGCCCGCCTAGTGGCGAAAAATAAAACTTCTGGGAACTCAGATTAAATTGACACACACACGTACACATGTACACACACGCACACATTTACACACACACACACACACTCCTCTCTCTCTCCGTCGCTCTAATTAAATAGTCGCATGTCGTGCAGCCGAGTCTAGATTCTCCCGGCGGATCCTGCCTCTCGGGCGTCTCCCTGCCTCTCGACGCACGTCCGACTGGGAGGAGACCCCGGGGCAGACCAAAGCGCAGTTGGAGGAAATACATCGACTCACTGGCCTTGGAACGTCTCGGAATCCCCCAGGAGGAAGTCACTAATGTTGCTCTGGAGAGGGAAGTCTGGAGCACTCTGGTGGAGCTGTTGCCCCCGCGACCTGACTACGGATAAGAGGTTGAAGATGGATGGATGGATGGATGGATCCTGCCTATGCCATAGAAAGCATAGGTGGTTCCAAAGTCAGTCTTTTATCCTCAGCTGCAGCGGGGGAAGCTTGATGGATGCTGCCTTCACCTCTGCTGTGATGTCCACACCGAGAGGAGCTCTGCAACACAAACCTTTTCATGTCAAGGACCCCCAAATTGATACTAATTATCCCGCGTACCCCATTTGAAAAGATATGCCAGGGACCCCCCATAAGAGAAGATTTGTACGGCTCTAGCAGTGTTTCTCAACCATTTTAATTTCAAGGACCCCCAGTTTGACATGCATTAGTCTACGGAGCCCCATTCAAATGGCATTTCTTATCTCTGGGACACAAATCTATATTGTAAAATCACTGTTAATTTAACTCTGAGAGTGTACAAATGGAACCAAATGGACCGTCTCAACAGTTACAGACCCATAACATTGGTCCATTTGGTTCCAAACTATCATTTAGCTGGGGACCCCCTGGAACTCCCTCAAGGACCCCTACTTTGGGAACTACTGGAATAACATGTGACGTTCTGCAACACAACCACAATAACATTACAGTTAGTTTTATATTAAAGTGTCAGTATATTTAGTCATGGTTTTAATCATCATAGCTTAGATTTTATCTAGTTTTTATTTAATTTTGTGTCAGTGGAAAAAGGTAGTTTTCCGTTTTCGTCATATGTTTGTCGACGAAATCAACAAAATAAAATCACCCATATTTATTATAAATAAAGTACACAATTATACAAATACATATCATAAGGAACATATCGTCTCACCTGCATATTCAAATTTTTGTTTTTCATGAAATAGCGTCCTACTTGATCACAAAACAACGTCACACAGCATCAACAGTAGCAGATCTACAAGCCCGTTTTGAGCTTGTACTGTAGATCTGCTATTTTTGATGCTTTTGAATTTGAATCCTGAAAGGTAACCATTTTGTAACAGAGACCAACATCAAATATCCAACAATCGCAAACACCCATAAAATACAGAAAAAATAAACAGGCAGACTGTTCCTTTAAGGGGGAAGATGTTTACATACTTGGGTTCGTATCTCACATCCACATCAGGAGACAGGAGGCCCCTCCCTTCCCTGAGACGCTCCACACCGTTCCTACAAGAACATGCGCACGCACGGACACGCACGCGCACACACACACACACACACACACACACACACACACACACACACACACACACACACAACAGCAGGTCACATGACTAGAACCAGCCATTCCCCGGCACCCTTCACATTTGAAGGACCCCCAGGCATTAGGACCAGTGGATTAGGACCATACTGGTTAGGATACCAGTATATTTTAAGGCCAGAATACCAGTAGATTTTAAGGCCAGAATAGCGGTAGATTTTAAGATCCTTTTAACCTTGGAACTTTTAATAATAATAATTTTTATAGCGCTTTTCTATGCACTACGTGCCTACAACGGTCCATTCATTCATACATTGGGAGGTGAAGCGTCGAACAGTCGTCGCCAGCGTCCTCACTTCCGACATTCACACACCGATGGTGGCGAGCTCACACCGACCGACACATTGGAGGCAGTGTGGGGTTCAGTGTCTTGCCCAAGGACACTTTGACAGGAGGAGCCGTGATTCGAACGGCCAAAGTCCACTCTGCCGGGACTGGGAGCCGGTAGACCAATCTGTCGCGTGGAAGGACTAGGCTCTGCGGGTTGACTCCTGTCCGGGCCCCTCCTACGTCTCACCAGGTCCACTCCTGCTCTCACCAGGTCCAGGACCTGTGCGCTGCACCAGACTCCCAGCACCAGACACTTCAATCAGGAGTGGTGGATTCTTGAGCCGCAATGGTTCTGCAGGCTCCACCTGGCCAACGGTGGTACTGCAGGTGGTGCTGCAGGCTATACCTTTCAAGTTTCATTCCAAAGACTATGACTAAAAATAAAACTGAAGTTTGCTGCGAAAAAACAAAACTGCTCTGTTGTCAGAACTACTATAGAATACACACCATGCGATCATCACGCCGTTGTCAGTGCAGAACTTGGCAGGAGGACAGATCAGCTGAAGTCCAGTAGCCTCAGTGACCACAGCCAGAGCCCTGCGGATGTACTGGTTACTGGCCACGCCCCCAGAGACCACCTGGAGTACACAGGTGTTAAAAAAAACAAAAAAAACAAGACGGAAATTTATTTTCAGATCACCTGACCTGATGAGTGAAACGTTGTGAGAGGGGAAACCCCCAACAGTAACACGGCATGTTTTTCCCCCCAACGCCGGATTTTCCATACATTAATGACACGAATATCCTGGCGTGTATAGCGCCGCGCGGGGTGGATATTGGTAAAATCGTGTTTCCCTTAAGTTCTGACCACCTTATGATTGCACTTTGCACACACGGTTGGTCATTGATTGGCGTGCATCCTCTCTTACTTATTATTGAAACACCCGGTAGCACTGTAGTGTTGCAGAGCACCTGACGTCCGAGCCTGTTCTTTCACTACCAACGCCTCCATGATTATCGCTCGACTGCCTTGAAAACGGGGGAGGTTTTCCACCGTGGTGTGAATTGCATATTTGCATTGTTTAACTCCTGTGTGTTAGCGGCCTATACAATCGAGCGATAATCTTGGAGGCGTTGGTAGTGAAACTTATAAGAAAACTCGGACGTGACTGCCTTTGACGGCACAGTCCAGATGAGATGAGATGAAACAGAAACACCGCCCCTAAGTGTTTAGATTTAGAACTCCGGTGACTTCCATTATTTCTGTGATTTCATCTTTTGGACGTTGCCATGATCCACATGGAGAAACTTCCATAACTTCACAGTGGTAAATTAAATCTGCGCTACTTTTAAGTAAGAATAGCAGCAGGGGGGAATCGATTGGAGCAAAACTAGGTCTGTCCCAATCACGTTTTTTTGCTCCCGATCCGATCTCGATGATTTCATTTTAGAATCTGCCGATCTACATTGGCAATGCATTAAGAAAAAACACATTCACGTGTTAGAACAGACTTAGTTGCGCACTGGTGTTGTGTGCAGTACATAGCAGAGATATACAAGCTCACAGTCACGTAGCCATTGTGACACGTTGTGAGATTACAGATCTGCTATTTTATGTCCACGACAACTGCACGGCAACACTTGGGTGTCGTCGTGCATTCAGCAGTGCGTGGTGCATTCTCGGCATTATTTTATGTTTTTGCAGATCCGCACTGATCTCATCAATGGCCCATATGAAGTCCTCAAGACGGAAATCCGTGCCCAGGACGGAGAACTTAAAGCCCAGAGTACAACAGCACAACTGTACGATTCAGTAGTATAGGCCTGTCACAATTATTACATCATCGCCTAATCGCAATTATTTGATGGCCTCTATACTGACCAATGAGGGCTGAGATGGCGCCAGCAGGCCTCTGCTCTGACAGAACAGGATGGCGCGGTGCGTTCGCTTGGCCAGGTGAGACGCCACCGTGTGCTGAGCGGCCGCCGCGATGTCACACACACACGACAACAACGTGCCTTCGGTAACACCTGTGTGGGAGGGAACACAACACGCACGCACGCACGCACGCACGCACACACACACACACACACACACACACACACACACACACACACACACACACACACACACACACACACACACACACACACACACACACACACACACACACACACACACACACACACACACACACACACACACACACACACACGCGCGCGCATTTAGCAGACGCTCTTAATGATTTACAGTAAGCAAGAACAACACGAGGTAATACATCAAATGCTAGTAATCTAGGATCATACTGTAGGTAATTAAACGTTACGGTTAAAGTCCTACTATTTGCCACATATATCATTGCTGTATATGCAACATTTGTTCTCCACATTTGACCCATCTCAAATGCAGCTTGTAGGTCTGCTATTTTTGAAAAATGAAAATGACCTTTGAAAATGTGGCGCAAATCTTTGAATATATATTATTTCAACGTTTTTTACTCAAATCTTTGCTTCTGGGGGGTTCCTGGAACAACATATTTTCAGATGGGGGTCTGGCGGGAAATTACATATAATTTCCGGGGTCCTTGACAGGAAATATTTTGATAACCACTGACATAGAAACATGGGATTCTCAGAAAACTGTCAGGATTTAGAAGACTTTTGTAGAATCGTCATCAGGTCTAAATGGGTTAATACAACCAGATAGGACTTTTCTGTTTGGATGAATGGGCTGTCAATGGGAAGTTGCACCTAGTTAGCACCTTACTGGCAACATGGCCGCGGTGTGCATGAGGTCAACTGAGGAGAATTACCTTCCTCCTGTTCCCTCTTCATTATCTCCATGGTGACCTGGTTGCGAAACCCTGCGAAGGAGAAGTTGCAGTCTCGCAGCATTCCCATGGGTGTCCTGAAGGTCATCGCCCTGCGGTCGCCTCCACGCTCCCCCAGCGCCCTGCGGTCGCCGCGCTTCGCCAGCAGCTCGATGGACTGGCCGCCGCTCAGCGCACTGCATTCTGGGTGTTTAGTCAGGGACAAACGCCTGGCTATCTGGAAACGTACCAAAGTACACAAAAAATTTATAAACGCAGGTTTTTGTTAATATTCGTGAATTCAAGACTAAAACCAGTTGTGGACTCAGATGTTTTACTTTAACCCATCTATGAGGTTGATTAAGAAGAAATTACAAAAATGTTATGTTGCCATATATTTACAGTAGGTACAGTATATAGCAACAAGAAACCCCCAAAAGGGGTCATTCCTGTCCTGAATGTTAAGTGGCTCAATTATAGAGCGCCTTTATCCAAGGAACTTTACATAGATTACATTCACCCATGCACACACACATTCACACACCTTTACATAGATCGGCTATATATTTTGTTATTCGAATCCTGTAACAGTTTCATATCGTTGCCGTCAGACAGAAATGTCTATATTTTAACGTTTTGTGTGTGTGTGTTTTTTTGTTGTAAATATTAACGCCTTACTAACTTGATCATACTAACTACGGCGTCACACAAAAGCATCAAAAGTAGCAGATCTACAAGCTCGAAACGCGGCGTGAAGTGACGGCGCTTTGAGCTTGTAAATCTGCATTTGAATCCTCCTGAACCAATTTGGACATTCTGGGTTTTTTTCGTCTTCGTTACCTTATCGAGCGCTTCGCCCGGAGCCTCGTCCAGCGATTGGCCCAGGAGCAGGAAGTCGTCGACCCCCCTGGCGACAGCCAATAGGGAGTGGCCTCCCGAGACCAGCAGGACCAGGAAGGGGAAGTGGAGGTCGGGACGGAGCATCCGCACGGTGAGCGCGTGCGCCTCCATGTGGTGGATGGGGATGAACGGCAGGCCTGGACACATGACATCACCATTACATCATCATGACATCATCATTACATCATCATTACATCATCACATGTGGTGGATGGGTCAGATCAGAGCTTCCGTTGCTCCAGACTGTATGACGGAAGCATTTATATTTTCCTCATGATCAGAGCTTCCGTTGCTCCAGACTGTATGACGGAAGCATTTATATTTTACTCATGATGAGAGCTTCCATTGCTCCAGACTGTATGACAGGAAGCATTTATATTTTACTCATGATCAGAGCTTCCGTTGCTAGAGACTGTATGACGGAAGCATTTATATTTTACTCATGATCAGACCTACCATTGCTACAGACTGTATGACGGAAGCATTTATATTTTACTCATGATCAGAGCTTCCATTGCTCCAGACTGTATGACGGAAGCAGTTGAAAATTGCGAGAGACAACAGTCTGGCAACGCGAGACGAGACTAGTGCCAAGGAACATAATGAAAGGAACGGACGCAAGTCACATGACTGGACGCCGGGAAGGGGCCATTATAACGGCACACTGCTGCCCTCTCCAATGAATTTCCGCGGCGAACGAGGCGTCGACATTTCTACGACTCTATGGCCGTGTCGGCCCTAGTGAAGGCTTTTACAGGTTTAGTACCGTGTCTCCTGACCAGGTTCAGGCTGAACTCCAGGCCCACGCCCAGGCTCAGGCTCATGCCCGGTTTGACCGTGGTGGCCACGGCCGACAGCTGGTCCGGGGTCACCCCGCTCTGGTCCAGAGCCTCCTGGACCACACGCTGGATGTGGTCCCTGTGCAGCTGCTGGGCCACCGGGGGGATGATGCCCCCCGCCCTGAAACACATGATAGGATAGTTACAGGCCTGGAATTTCATCCTTTTAGGAGCAAAGCCACTTGGCCTTTAGTGTGTTCAACCTTTTGAGGGAACAAAGGGCCAGGGCATGAAGGCCATCAATTAAAACAATGATAACAATGATTAAGTCCCCGGTCATAATTATTTTAGCTTAAAGGTTAAAGGATGATTCATATTCTTTTCCCATGGCGAACATTGGTTCAGAACAGTGCTTCTTAAATAAATAATCGCAGCTTTAAATAACAAAATATAAGAAGCTATATATATTGTACACAGACAGACCTCAGATGAACTTCGTTCTGACAATGGAGAGCTTCTCCCAGGATGGTCCCTGTGTGGTCCAGCACAGCGGCCCCGGTGTCATCACAGCTGGTCTCAATGCCCAGGACCAGGAGCCTGGAGGAGGGTGCAGAACCGTACAGTCTCCTCCCCATGCCCAGGACCAGGACTCTGCTACTGGTGGTGGTGGAGGTTCTGGATGCTGCTGCACAGTGCAGTCTCCTGCCCAGGAGAAGCAGTGTGCTGCTGGGCATGGAGGCTGCTGCATAGTGCAGCCTCCTGCCCAGGAGAAGCAGTGTGCTGGTGGGCATGGAGGCTGCTGCACAGGGCAGTCTCCTGCCCAGGAGAACCAGTGTGCTGGTGGGCATGGAGACTGCTGCACAGTGCAGCCTCCTGCCCAGAAGAACCAGCCTGCTGGTGGGCATGGAGGCAGCAGAACAGGGCAGCCTCCTGCCCAGGAGAAGCAGTGTGCTGGTGGGCATGGAGGCAGCAGAACAGTGCAGCCTGTGCACTGGAACCAGTCTCTGCACTATACTACACTCAACAACATATTCATAAATAAAACATATTAACGTCAATGATGCTAAAATATAACTTTAATAACTACAATAACACAAACCTTCCTCAAACTTTACTACTGCACACAGACACAGCAGAGCACTATAGTCGGGGTGAGGGCGTGTTGCTTGTAAACAATTCCGTGCAGCAACAAACTGAACAGAGTGACCTCTGCAGGTTTTAATTATGCATCGAAAAACTCTTGGGAGAAAAACAATTAAGGTACGTTTTCATCACGGCAATAAATGACCAACGCCTGACGTAAATTAACAATAGTGGTGGTTATTGTTGTCACGGTGTTATTACTCTTTAAGACACTTAGACACGGTGTCTGTTGATGAATTGAACAATGTGGACCCTGTTGTAAACAAGTGTAATGCTTAATTGGGTCGTCCACTCACAGTTGACAGTCTTTGTATTGAGTTTGTGCTTAAAATGTACTGTAAATTCTACAAACTGTTAATAAAGATTTCAATCAATCAATCAAAGTCACGGTGACGGACAACGTCGACGACGCTTTGTTTCAAGGGGGACATTTCTCATCAGTGGTACGAGGCAGTGTTGCCATGTCCGCTTATTATAAGCGAACGTGGCTTGTTTTTTCTGTAAAGTTGCTTGTAAATATTGGTAGTTTTTTTTGGGGGGGGGGGCTTGTTTCTAAAGTGTAGTTGCTTATTTTGGGCTTGTTTGCTAATATAAATTGGGGTTCCCAGAGATAGAAATGCCATTAAATGGGGGTCCGTATAGACTAATGCATGTCAAACTGGGGGTCCTTGAAATTAAAATGGTTGAGAATCACTGCTAGAGCAGTGAAAATATTCTCTTATGGGGGGGTACGTCCTTGGCATATAATTTCTAATGGGGGTCCGCGGGGTAATGAGTGTCAAATTAACTTGGGGGTCCTTGACATGAAAAAGTTTGAGAACCACTGCACTGCTCTATGTATACGGTAGTCGCTGCCTTTGAGCTTGTTTTCACAAAAACCTGGCAACCCTGGGTACGCGTGGAGACCGTCCGGATGTGAAGCAGCTCAGCTGAGGTAAAAACATTACAATAAAAGCATGAATTCGACCTGAACAGACGCGCTGTGGGTTTATATCTGGACACATGTCGGTGGAGACACTCCTAAAGTGACCGGCGGTGCAGACACGATGCTCCAGAACGCTGTGGTTGGAACTATAGAAAGAAAAACAAGAAATAATACGACAAAACTGAATGGTGTGGACACACAGGTGTAATACTCGTGCTGACCTGAGAGGGGCGCCAATCCGCTGCCCACAGTAGTAAACTGTGGATAATTCAATTCAATTCAAAGGAGCTTTATTGGCATTTGGCACGAGAGAAAACATTATGTTTACACATTGCCAAAGCAAAAAGTGGAATAAAAACAATCAAGATCAAACATTGTATGTACAAATTATATATATTCAATATAAATAGGAATACAATAACAAAAAGAGTAATACTATCTTGTGGAAAAGATAGAAAGAAGAAAGAAAGATTGTGCATTTTCTGTCAGAGCTAGTTATACCTCCATTCCATATAAGAGAGGTTAGCCTGGTATAGACCTTAGAAAGTTAACAGCAGGATTTCAATGTTTTTGCATTCACTTAGTTTGACAAACCTTTGCACAAAATCAGCAATTTATTAAAAAGCAATGGCATTAAAGTGAGTTGCTCTGTCTCTATGTACAGCTCATGGTCCATAGTCCATAGCATGTGGCGGAAAGTCCCTTTCTGGTGCTTTTGGGCCAGAAAGGGATTTTTTTCCCACCGGAATAAAAATACTTTTAGTTACTCCCTATTAAAAGGATAGAGACTGAACCAGAGCGATAGCCCTGCCCCCGCTATTCATTTCAGTGGAAGTTGCCCCGGTGCGTTTTGAAGCATACGGAAGAACCGTCTACTAAATTTGGTGTGGCCTTGGTTACTCCACTGATACTCTACCAATATTGCCAAAAGAAAACCTCATAGACAAGAGTTTTCCTTTCTGGCCGGAAAAAAAAAACTCACTGTGAAGTGAACCACCTTTTCCTTTTAGGTGCGGGAGCTAACTATTTCCGTAGACAACGCCCTGGTAACGTCTGGTAACGTCTGTCCCAACAGCCAGGAATCTTGGTGTTGTCCTGGATAGTCAGCTCTCGTTCAAAGCTCACATCACAGCTGTCACTCGATCATGTAGGTTCACACTCTATAACATACGACGAATTAGACCGTTCCTCACCCAGGAATCAGCCCAGCTCCTAATCCAGACAACAGTCTTGTCAAAACCCGACTATTGTAACTCCCTCCTTACTGGCCTACCAGCATGTGCACTTAAGCCTCTCCAGCTGATCCAAAATGCAGCAGCTCGCTTGGTCTTCAACCAGCCAAAATTCTCACATGTCTCCCCCCTGCTCCGCTCCCTCCACTGGCTCCCGGTCGCTGCCCGCACAGAATACAAAACTCTGATGCTGGCATTCAAAGCAACCAAAGGTATGGCTCCCCCATATCTTACAAGTATGATTGAACCCTACAAACCCTCCCGCGCACTCAGATCAGCCAACGCAGGGAAACTGGAAGTACCCTCACTAAAAACGCCGGGCCAACGCTCCACACGTCCCAAACTCTTCTCCCTTCTGGCTCCAAAACTGTGGAATGCACTTCCCATTGCAGTCAGAACTGCAGCATCACTCCCAATCTTCCGCCGTAGCCTGAAAACCCACCTTTTCAGACTCCATCATGGCCCATAGCACTTACCCTAACCCTAGCTTAGATAGCATTTCTGTTGGCTTAGATAGCATTTGACACAGACTTATTGCATGTTATGTAGACAGCACTATAATTGTATTGTATATAGTTATAGCACGCCATAGTACATATGTATAGCATAGTAGTAAATATGTATAGTTTATATGTATAGTGTATGTATAGTTTCATTATATAGATATTCCACTGTTACTTTCTTAGCTTACGCATGTTTCATGATATTGATAAATGCTTTTATGTGATGTATTCCCATGCTTTTGTTCTTGCTTAAATGTTAGTCGCTCTGGATTAAGAGCGTCTGCTAAATGCCTAAATTGTAAATTGTAAATTGTAGGTGCTTATATAATTTCAATGTTCCCTTTTTGGTTGTGATAATAATAATTAGTGGGTATCGTCCTAACTCTGCTCTGCGCTGTTTGGCGTTTTTCCGTTCGATGTGGATAATGCTATCAAGTCTCAATTTGTTTGTTTATCCCATTTTTTCCCCAGGTTCTTGATCGGCAAGCGGGCCCCAGACCTGGCAACCAAATAATCCTGTCTGGATTCATTCATCTTCATTCACCGAGAGGAGGTAACGTAGTAGAATTAATAGTGATGTATTTTAAACGTTTTCACGTCGAAGATCCCCCTGAATTCATGTGCATATTTGGGATAGATCGGTTATTTTAAAATGAAACGGGGTTTAAAGTGGGTTTAAAGCTACGCGTTGTGAGCTTGTAGATCGGCTGTTTTCAGCAAGTGTAAAATTAAACTGTAGATTTAGGCGACTAAAAATCTTATGACATTTAGTCGAATGAAAACTATTCAAGAGACTATGGCTAATTGCAAACGGGGAGCGAGGAACGCACACTTTGTTGCCTGGATCAACACAGGTCTCCCCCAGGTCTGCTCAAGAGGGACGCGACAAGGCAGGCGTAAAAAAAAAGCTTAACTGAATCCACGTCTGGTGAATCGCGGGCGTGTGCACGAAACGAGCATGCGCGCACAACAAATTTGCTCACGTAAATACGCTTGCGTTGTCGTACACCGCAACTTCTCCGAGCAAAAACGCAGCAAAGATTTGCTGTCAAAAACAACACTGATGATGTCACATGCCCATATATGGAATAATATATAATTTATCCACATGATGTCACAGGGTTGTGGACTAATAAATAGACAAACCTTTTTGGGGTAGCTTATACTCTTTGAATAAAAAAAAGTCGAGCGAGTAATTTCTATACTCCTGTTGCCCTCGCTAGGGCAACCACGCTAATTATTATAAATACAAAGGTTAATATTTTCTCGAATGTCTGTGGGCTTCATTGATTTGATCACAATCTCCCGTCAACCAACCAGAGCTCTTCTTTTTAGAAGAAGGACCATCAGTTTGATTCAGTGACTTTCCTTTTTAAAGGAGAAGACATTCCGTCCCGTGTCTCCCGTGGGAGGACGTCCACCACCGAGACGACGAGATGCAAAAGGAGACGTCGCAGCCCCTCCCCCTGCTCCCCGACAGCGTCCCGGTGGAGTTCCAGCGCTTCGTGGTGAGCGAGGCCCCGCCCACCGTCTACTACGTGCCCGACTTCATCGAGGAGGAGGAGGAGGCGTTCCTGCTGGGGCAGGTGTACCGCGCGCCGCGCCCCAAGTGGACCCAGCTGTCGGGCCGCCGGCTGCAGAACTGGGGCGGCCTGCCCGGTGGGGGGAGCGGGAGCGGCGGCGGCGCCTCCAACAACAACAAGGGAATGCTGGCGGAGCCCATGCCCGCCTGGCTGCAGGGCCTCTGCGAGCGCGTGTCGGCACTCGGCGCCTTCGCCGGCAAGCGGGCCAACCACGTGCTGGTCAACGAGTACCGGGCGGGCGAGGGCATCATGCCGCACGAGGACGGTCCGCTGTACCACCCCACGGTCACCACGGTCAGCCTGGGCTCGCACACGCTGCTGGACTTCTACCGCCCCGTGGGGGGAGGAGGAGGAGGAGGAGGGGAGGAGGGCGATGAGAGGAGCGCCGTTGTCGTCCCGGAGGAGACGGAGCAGAACCGCTACGTCCTGTCGCTGCTGGTGCGCCCGCGCAGCCTCCTGGTGCTGCAGGGTGACATGTACGAGCGGCTGCTCCACGGCATCGGGCCGCGTTGCGTCGACACGCTCGCCCAGAGCGCCGTGGCCAACCTGGAGGCGGCCGGGGCGGCGCCCGGGGACACGCTGACCCGCGGGACGCGCGTCTCGCTCACCATACGACACGTGCCCAAAGTCCTGAAAGTGCCCAAGTTCATCCTGGGGAGGAAATGATTGATTTGATTGATTTGGCGCTTCGACATGTTTGATGGATCGCGTGGTTGTTTTTCTTAGCCACGGATCACCGCTTGATGACATTTAGCGTCTCAGACCCAAAACTAAATAAATATTTTGTTGTCGTTGAATAAGATTTTGTCCACAATTCCATGCTGTGTTGATGTCTGTACCATTAGGAGAGATAGCATGATGTTGGTACCATTAGGAGAGATAACAGGCAAACGTTGACAAAAATAACAATTCTTCTACATTCTATAATAAATGAATGCCAGAGACGAAAAACAGTCTAAGTCCACACTATTTATCCATAATGTATAAATGATAGATAAGGGGTCAGGACAACGAGGCCTTTTCGTGGAGGGGTCAGAATGAAATTTGGACTTTTTCGTCTGTTCAATTGTATATACCAGTCTTGTAAATGAAGTAATGCAGATGTTTAACAACAATAATTTAACTCTTGTAGAGTTAGAAAAAGTCTAAAAGGTTTTAATTACCAGATCCTGCAGATATCTGAGCGATATGGCAGAAATCAGATATCGCAACTATTTCTTGACCAAAAAAAATGCAAAGGTAGTTAACCCGTTTACACCTGAGGCTGATTGTTTTCTGAAAAACCGTATGTTTCTATGTCAGTGGTTCTCAAACTACAGTATTTCACCTGCAGAATTAATTGGTCGCTGACCCCGATCTGAAAATATGTAGTTCCAGGGTCCCCCCCAATAGCAAAGATTTGAGTTAAAAACGTTCGCTCTGAAAGTACTTATATTCTAAGATGTGCGCCACATTAAAAAAAAAAAGATTAACAAGCTCGTATCAGCACTTTTACATTTTACATTTACAGGCTATGGCCACTTGGGGGCGGCAACGCACTGCTGTTAAATGCCACTGCCTGTTCCTTCCTCAGGTCATATTGATGACATTTAGTCGACTAACACTAATACATTCCAGGTGACTAAAATCATTGGTTTGCAAACACACCTGGGATATCGTTTATTTCTTAACGGGAGAACGTTTGATGAACTGTCTTCATCTCTTTCCATCTGTATTCTGATCATCTGTCTTATTATGCAGATGCATTTACCTTTCAGACATAATGAGCCAAATGGAATGATCATTTTCTGTGGAAACTATCTGCGATATATATATATATATACTGTACAATTATATTGTGTGAACCCGGCTGATATATGTGGCCAAATTTGACAGAGGGACTGCCATTGGATTCTTTTGAATGTCATCTGAAAGCAGGGAATCATACCAGTTTTGGAGATATATAGAGTAATAATGTCTTGCAGAGAAACAGCGAGTTTAGAAAACAGGCTTGAAAGGTTCATTTCTGTGGTCACATTACACCTAGCTACATGTTTAAGCATTTATTTCATATTTACATGTCGATTTCATCTCTGATATTTATTTCAGACATGCTCTAGTATGTGAAGAGTCTGCCTGTGCTATGAACTCATTTTGGATTAAAAAAAAGGAAGGTTTTTTCCCCTCTCCTGAACAGTTAGTCTTGCCGCCATGACTGTCTCTGTATCAAAAAGAGTCACATATACTGTACAATAAGATAAAATAAACACATAATACTGTAACTTGTATTGTGTGAACCCGGCTGATATATACTGTACAATTATAAATAAAACACATTAGGCCTATACTGTAGCTTGCATTGTGCGAACCCAGTCACAATCATTACATAGTCGCCCCAATCGCAATTATTTGAAATAATCGCAATTGTTTCGTCATAATTGTTTGCATGTTGGAACATTTACAGACATAAAAAAAAATCTGAAATGCCAGATCTACAAGCTTACAAGCAGATCTACAAGCTTACAACACGTCGCAAAGTGTTGTAAGTTGTAAGTGTTTATTTTTACCCTAAGTATGGCAGAGAGCGAGTGTGAGTGAATGGACTTTATTGTTGTTCAATCCTCGTTTTCACAACTTCCTCTAAAATTCACCCCCCGACTATCTGAGCCCCTGCATTGCTGCGTATGACTGGCCGGCGATGTCTGATTTATAAGTTCTAAATGTGTCAGATCGTGATGCATTGTAGACTTCATTGGGCTTGTAGATTGAATGGCTATTTGATGTGCAACTGCAACAGTCAACCCTCTTCATAATATAAACAGACAGAACAGATTTATATTTTTTATTACATTATTTTGAAGGGCTAGCTAAAGCCCTTGAAGTGCTGGCGTTCACTCGTCGTGATGTCCCGTGGCAGCCAAGTCTATGGACTTTTCTTTTTTTAACACTATTTTTTTTTCTTTGTGTGACAGTAAATACACATGCATGTACGTTGTACTGTATCCGGCATGTTAAAGTCTATGGACTTTTAAAGTCTGCTTTAAGCATGCCCCCTACCTGTTGACATGTGGCAGCCACAGTGGGTGTGATTTTATTTTATTTTTTATTTTTTTCCCCCCACAGAGCCCCCGAGGTGAAAATGTCGGTTTGGGTTCGTGCAGAAGTTTGAGAACTCTTGGGCACACACCCTCAGCAGCTGCTCGGCTCCCGCCGACAGGGTTGGGAAATCTTTAGACGTACATCCAGGCCAACTTGTCACCAATGTATCTGGCCAGGTCAGTCAATAAGGTTCCAAATGTTTTGAAGTCAAAGGTGGTGGTTTGAGTGAGAGCAGCAGCAGTAGTAGTAGTAGTGTAAGTGGTGGAGTCGGGTTCAGAGGTCAGGTCTATGGAAGCGCTGCTGATAGGGGTCACGCTCTGGGCCTCTTCGGACTGCTCTTGAGGTGTGGAAGACTCTGATTCAGTCTCCTGCTCCGAGTCCTGTGGTTCCACGATCTCTTGACGTGAGTTTTGCTCTTCTGAGGCCTGTGGTTCTGTGACATCCTGAACCAGGGCCTGTGGTTGTGGAACCTCCTCACCCAGGGTCTGTGGTTCTGGAGTCTCCTGGCCCAGGGTCTGTGGTTCTGGAGTCTCCTGGCCCAGGGTCTGTGGTTCTGTAGTCTCCTGGCCCAGGGTCTGTGGTTCTGGAGTCTCCTGGCCCAGGGTCTGTGGTTCTGGAGTCTCATGGCCCAGGGTCTGTGGTTCTGGAGTCTCCTGGCCCAGGGTCTGTGGTTCTGGAGTCTCCTGGTCCAGGGTCTGTGGTTCTGGAGTCTCCTGGTCCAGGGTCTGTGGTTCTGGAGTATCCTGGCCCACAGCTAGTGGTTCTGTGCCATCCTGGGTCTGTGGTTCTATAACATCCTGACCCAAATCATGTGGTTCTGCAACCTCTTTGCCCAGGGCCTCTGGTTCTGGAGTCTCCTGGCACACAGCCTGTGGTTTTTGAGTCTCCTGGCACACAGCCTGTGGTTCTGGAGTCTCCTGGAGAAGGACGGTCTGTGGTTCTACAACATCCTGACCCAAGTCCTGTGGTTCTGGAGTATCCTGGTCCAGGGAATGTGGTTCTGGAGTCTCCTGGTTCAGGGACTGTGGTTCTGGAGTCTCCTGGACTGTGGCCTCCAGGCCCAGGGTCTCTGGTTCTGGAGTCTCCTGGACTGTGGCCTCCAGGCCCAGGGTCTCTGGTTCTGGAGTCTCCGGGACTGTGACCTCCAGGCCCAGGGACTGTGGTGCTTTCTGGCCCAGGGTCTCTGGTTCTGGATCCTTCTGGCTCATGCTCTTCTGGCACTCACAGATTTTCTTCCTGAAGGACTCGGCCAACTCGGGGGTCTTGAACTTGGCTGCCAGCTGTTCTACTCGGCCCTCGCCCTCTGCATAGTCTAAGGCGGTCCAGAGCAAAGCGCTGGCCGAGGAGTTCATGGGTTTGAGCTCCATGGCCTGGGAGATGGTGTGGTTGACACACACCCTCAGCACCTGCTCACGCCTCATCAGGACGCGGTAGAAGTGTTTGACGGGGTGGAAGAGGATCTTGATGTCGCCCACGCCACGCTCCTTCCACTGGCCCAGGTCCCGGTCCCAGCGGTACAACTTGGTCCGTTCCTTGAACAGGATCTCCTCGTCCTCCTCGCCAGACTTTGTCTCCACCTTTTGCAGTGACACAATAGGCTCAAAGTTATCAAAGTTAAGCTCAACATTATTGGATGCTTCCTCTTTGTCGCTGCCCTCTTCCTCTCCAACATTCTGTGGTGCTGGTGGTGATGAAGCTCCGAAGACCATAACCGGAGCGTTCGTCCACGAGAAGGAAGAGTCTTGCTTTCCAAATGCAAACATGCCACCATTGTCGTTGGCCAGGCCATTGAATGAGAGGCTTCCAAATGTGCCAAAGGTGCCGTCTCTGGTAGGAGCGGTGGGTTCCCTTACATACACCACCTCCTCGCCGACATCTGAATCATTAAGTCGCTCTGCCTGAGGGAGCATTTTTTGGACAGCAGGTGCATGGTCTTTGGCCTTAGAGGAGGACAAACACACTGAAGTCTCAGGGGGCGGTTCAGGTGACCCAACGTTCTTCTGGAGGGGTTCAGTGCCAGAGACAAACTTGGATGGAGCGTGTGACGTGGCCACTGATGTCCTGCTGTCGGGGGATGGAGACGTGGAGGGCCCAGTGTTTTCAGGAGAGGCCACGCTGGAGGACACTGGGGTGACTCCCAGGGGGACGTCCAACAGTCTGGAAGACACTGGGGTGACTCCGAGGGGGACGTCCAACAGTCTGGAAGAGACTGGGGTGACTCCCAGGGGGATGTCCAACAGTCTCTGGCACTCCTCAAACCTTTGCTTAAACCCCTTAGCCAGTTCTGGGGTTTGAAATCTTGCAGCTAGTTGTTCAAGTTTGGAGTGTCCATCTGAGAAGTCGTTGGCCAGCCACATCCACGCCTTCTTGGAACCCGCCAGGGGTTTCAGGCTCATGTTGGTGGTGACCAGGTGGTTGGCGCAAACATTGAGGACCTGCTCTCTTCTCATCAGCACCCTCAGTTTGCCGTTGGTCGTATTCTTCATTAATTTGAGGTTCCCCACCCCTCTCTCCTTCCACTGGCTGGTGGCAGAGTCGAATCTGAACAATTTGACGTGCTGGGAGTAGAGGACCTGTTCGTCCTCCTCCCCGGTCACCAGCTCTGCCTTGGGAGGAATGGCATCAATGAACAGCTGCTCGCCGGCACGAGAAAAGCCTTTGAAAAGAGGGTCTTTCTGCCCGAACTGGAAGTCCCCTCCCGTGGTCTTGGCCAGGTCTGCGAATCCCAGGGTGTTTGGCTTGACGTTGAAGAGTGGATTATCCGGGTCGGTGTCTTCCAGCGACGGCGTGGAGACGGAGACGCCGCTCTCCTTCTGTTTCTCCCTGTGCTGATCGGCGGTGTTCTTCAGGAACATGGAGGTGGGCCCCGATGCCGGTGTTGGATCCTCGGTTGAAGTTGTCTCCCCAGCGTCCCAAGTGCCAAACGTAAAGCCACATGAAACGGGCTTGATGAACCCTGCAGCACTAGCCGCAGACGGTTGAGCCTCAAACTTAAACGAAACTTCTTTCAACACGAATGCGGCTCCAGACGTCGCTTTCTTCTGTCGGTCTTCACGCTTTTCCCGTAACTTGGGCACAAGTTTCGGTGCTTCCAGAAACGTTTTTGTTCCATTGTCGTCTGACTTCGATGAAGAAGAATTAGGATCGTCGCCACTCGTACAAGCGTTGAATATAAACGGTTGCTCCACTTTGCTCGACGGGCCTTCATTAGCTGAGCTCTCCGTAGCGTCGGGGAAGGAGAACGCGCTTTGTGTCTTTGTGCCGAAGGTGAACATGGTGGTCTGGTTTAGGATGACGGTCGGGCGTCACTCGGAGGTCAGAGTATTCCTGCTCGGGTCAGTCTGTTTTGTGGGGAAGACGTGACGTCAGCGGACGGTGACATAAACCTCACTGTTGACATCACTCACTGTTGACGTCACTCACTGATGACGTCAGACGTCAGAGTGAGAAGGTCTGAGGACCGCTGATATGGGCAGAAAGAAGCACACTTGT
The DNA here is from genome assembly GCF_964188405.1 of Protomyctophum parallelum. NCBI lineage: Eukaryota > Metazoa > Chordata > Actinopteri > Myctophiformes > Myctophidae > Protomyctophum > Protomyctophum parallelum. Next base: position 10,229,372 of record NC_139707.1, read on the forward strand.
TTAATTTAATAATACTTTTCATTCCAGCAGGGAGAGAGGCGTGCTGACATGGAGCCCCAGGCGAAGCGCAGGAAGGACGGGTGTGAGGATGAGGACGACGTATTGGGGTCCTGGGCGGCCGTCCCCGTCCTCTCTGACGAGCTGTCCCGCGACGACGCGCCGCTGGTCGCCGCCTTCGCCGCCCCCATCACGGACAAGAAGGAGACCTCTCGCCTGGTCAGAGAGCTGAGCCTGCTGTTCCCCCTGGCGGCCCTCAGCCACCTCAGGAGGGTCCGGCCTTGTAAAGGTAGGAGAGCTTTAACATCCCACAGTCACGTGTACTTGTAAAGGTAGGAGAGCTTTAACATCCCACAGTCACGTGTACTTGTAAAGGTAGGAGAGCTTTAACATCCCACAGTCACGTGTACTTGTAAAGGTAGGAGAGCTGTACCCCTTAAAACTCATTCACCGCCTAGATTAAGCGCCTTTTGACGCCTAATTTAATATAAATTGTGTGACCATACCATAACGACCTACGTTGTTTGACGTGTCAAACTAAGGGGTTTTCATGATGCTGAATCCATTCCAAGCATTAGTTTTGCAAAGAAAACACTCATTGCGCTAAAATGGCCATAGCCATCATCACAAAATTAATATGATGTCAGTGGCTATGGTCGTTTTAGCCCAAAAACACTTGGAATGGATTCAGCATCGTGAAAACCCCCTAGTTTGACATGTCACATGCTACATAAAGCATGATGAAATTTTGATTGAGGTTGTTAACTTAACCCCCGCCAGCAGGGGGCGCCGATAGTTCAGCAACCGCCACCGTTCACCACCATTCTATTTGGCTGTAGAAGAAGACGGCCTCCTCCTCCTCTACCCAAAACAGCAATGGTGAAGGTGGTCGCGCTGATCAGATTATTCAATGGTGGTCCGTGGCTCAAACAGCGAATAAATATTGGACCTCGATATGAAAAGGGTTTACTTGCTATTGAGTGTGTTCAGGAACAGAGGTCTCTCTGACTCTCCAGCTAACAAGGAGAGTCAACAAGAAAACATCTCCCAAAAGGTCCCCACACACCGGATGCATTTTTCGGACTTTTAGCTGCGTTTCTCGGTTTTCCGAAAAACGCGCCCAGTGTGCAACCACCTTTACTGTACCTTACTGTACCTTTCTGTACTTTTACAGACAGAGACAGCCCCCACTCGCTGGAGATCCTGCTGTGTCTGCTGACACAAGTACCCCACATGGAGCGGGAGGTGGAGGGGGTCCCCCTGGTCCCCGCAGACAGGGTGGGGGTCCCCCTGGAGGACGGGGTCCCCCTGGAAGCCCTGCTCCCCGCAGACAGGGTGGGGGTGTCCCTGGAGGCCCTGGTCCCCCCAGACAGGGTGGGACATGCGGGCCTGGGACAGCCCTTCCTGGTGGGGGTCCCCTGCTGGCCCCCTCTGACCCGGCCTCAGTTTGAGCTGGCCAGCCGACACTGGCCCACAGCCTTCCACGAAAACAAACAGGTATGTTTATAGTGGCTGAAACTGCCCCATAATTCCGTTACAACCATATGGACCCTTAAAGATCTTTAAAGGGACACTTCACCCTTTTTGCAAAAAAATATATGTTAACCCATTCTGACCTGAGATCAGATTCTAAAAATGTCTATTACATCCTGACAGTGTCATTATTAACCCATTCTGACCTGAGATCAGATTCTAAAAGTGTCTTCGATTTTTCAAAAATAGCAGACCTACAAGCTCGTATCTGCTATTTTTCAATAGCTAAAGCATGACATGATGCCGACACCAAAATGGGTGCCCGGTCAGAATGGGTTAATGACGTTTAGAAGCTTTAGATCACTTTCCTGGGGGTATTTATGTGTGTAATATGTGGTTTTAGTTATTTTAGATTGTAGCAGTGAGCCTGTTGTCTCTGATGTCATGGACACTGGTCTCACTACCTTCCTGGACTACAATTCCCATAATTCTTGCACTGCTCCTCCTTGTGGATAGGGGGAGAGCTGTCTTACTGAGACAACATGTAGTCCAGGAAGGAAGTGAGCCCAGTGTCCATGACATCAGAGACAACAGGCTCACTGCTACAATCTAAAATATCTAAAACCACATATTACACACATAAAGATCTCCAGGAAAGTGTTCTAAAGCTTCTAAACATCATTAACATATATTTTTTTGCAAAAAGGGTGAAGTGTCCCTTTAACTCTTGATAGTGTAAAATGAAACCAAATGGACCCTTATAGATCTTTAACTCTTGAGTGTAAAATGAAACCAAATAAATGTTATGCCCTCAAGACTTAAATTATTGTAGAACACATGCATTACTTCATTTACAAGAATTCTACAATATTAGAGAATGCACGCACGTCGTTTTCAGTTCGTTTTAGTTCGTTTTGTAGACTATTGATTGATTGAATACTTTATTGGCAGAAATGTAATCAGTACAGGGTACAGTCAGACAGTAATGTAATCAAAACAGGGTACAGTCAAACAGAAATGTAATCAGTGCAGGGTACAGTCAGACAGAAATGTAATAAGTACAGGGTACAGTCAGACAGAAATGTAATCAGTACAGGGTACAGTCAGACAGAAATGTAATAAGTACAGGGTACAGTCAGACAGAAATGTAATCAGTACAGGGTACAGTCAGACAGAATGTAATAAGTACAGGGTACAGTCAAACAGAAATGTAATCAATACAGGGTACAGTCAGACAGTAATGTAATCAAAACAGGGTACAGTCAAACAGAAATGTAATCAGTACAGGGTACAGTCAGACAGAAATGTAATCAGTACAGGGTACAGTCAGACAGTAATGTAATCAAAACAGGGTACAGTCAAACAGAAATGTAATCAGTACAGGGTACAGTCAGACAGAAATGTAATCAGTACAGGGTACAGTCAGACAGAATGTAATAAGTACAGGGTACAGTCAAACAGAAATGTAATCAATACAGGGTACAGTCAGACAGTAATGTAATCAGTACAGGGTACAGTCAAACAGAAATGTAATCAATACAGGGTACAGTCAAACAAACGTCCAATGGGATATTCAATTCATAATCATGACATGAAAAATAACAACAAGATTCAAATCATCATAAAAAGTAAAAAAGTTATAATGCTACCAACATCAATACAGCATGGAATTGTGGACTAAATCAATAACAGAACTCTTAAGTCATCAAGTGGTGAATAAAGGTTGAAAACCACTGTTCTAGTTGTATTAAGACTTCCCTCCCCCCCTCCTGTAACCAGGTGACGGAGGCCCTCAAGGGGGCGCTGTTCAGCGGGTCCGAGAGGATCGCCATGCAGCGTCACATGATGCGAGCCGTCGCCGCCGCCAGGGCGGGGCTCCAGCTAGGCCACGCCCCCGCGGGAGGCGTGGTCGTTGACCCCTCGACGGGCGCCGTGGTGGCGGTGGGACACGACTGTGGCGCGGACCATCCCCTCCAGCACGCCACCATGGTGTGTGTGTGTGTGTGTGTGTGTGTGTGTGTGTGTGTGTGTCTTAGTTGTGGTTATTTCGTTAAGTATAATTAATAACCGTAGTTTCTGCCCCGACAGCAACGACAACAATTAATTAACGGCCAATTAACAACTGATTGTGACCTCCAGGTGTGTATAGACCTGGTGGCGAGGGCTCAGGGTGGTGGAGCGTACCCATTGGATAAACACCCCGACTGTCACTTCACAGCCTGCCAATCGGAGTCATCGCTGAACACACAGGTAGTACATTATACTAGCGATGTGTTGAAAGTGTCCAAAATGAAGAACGATTACTGTAATTCAATATTAACCATAGTCAACGGGAGGGCGGACATTTTTTTGTATTATATTTTTTGTATTAATACTAAGCACTTGTGCTTTGTATTTAGCAATTAAAAAAATATATATATGGGTTTAATTACTTTAACATTCCATAGCCCTATCGCTTGTCCATAATGTGTCCAAATATAATGTCCATGTATTTGCCAGAGATAAATGTTCCCCTTAACAGACTGTAGAACGTGTGGAAACGTCATATGAAATACAACCGATGGATCCAGTGGACGTGTACACACGTCATAGTGCTTTTTCATTGATGTTTGTCACGGGGCAACCCGTGCCCTATATACAAACACACATGAAACGGTTTCCTATAAAATGCAAGGACTATTGTTTTAACCTTTATTGAAATTGTAATCACTGATTGGTTAGTTGTCTCTCCTGCACTGCTGGTGGCATTTCCCTTGATGAGGAAGGGGCCAAGTGCTACGCAGGAGAGGGGTGTTTCTCTTGATGCTTTGAGTATTTGTCATTGAGTGTTCATTCTGTTTTATACTTGTTTAATTGTAACACATTATTTAGAATGTTTAGGTTACTTGTATTCAAGGTGTTATTTATGGAAGTATTTATATTGAAAGTATTTATTGAGAAGAACTGGTGCTAATTGATTCTGTGTCCTGTGGTAGGATCCACTCCTATTTAAGGGAGGCTGCAGGGACAGAGAAGTTAGTTGGATGTGGGCATTGACACAAATAACATCCCTGAGGGAGAGCTACAGGGCCTTGTGTGATCAGGGTACAGCCTGAAGAGAGCTCTCATCCTGTTTGGGTTTAGTTAAGGAGTGTTGCCTAAGTATTTATTTATCTTTTTGTCCTTTATTTCGTTGCCAGTATTACAGTTTGCTATTGATAATTATTGCACTGAACAATTCTGTACGACTGGACTTTTGGAGGAGAATAAACGCCCTTAACTACCATTCCTGACTGTTCTTGGAGCCTTGGCCGTTCGGGCAACTTTACAATGTTCTTTTGGGTCGGCCTCTCCTTCTGCACCGTGCTCCTTGCTGTTTCGCGCATGCGTTGCGTGCTGCCGTTCACTTCCTTGTTTACGTCTCAGTAAGAAAGGCTCGTCTCTCCTAATCTAGGGAGCTCTCCGTGGTTTTGTCCAGATGGGCATATACTTCTGTCTTCTTTTCTGACTTCAACATGCCTCTCGTTTAGCATATTAAAGCACCTGCTCTATCCACAAGTTTCACACAGATTTCATGTCTTTGCCAAGTGAAACGAAATGAAAAGTGTGAGTGTCAGGCTAGTCTTAATGGGTTCTTTCTCTAATATTTCACCATGGTCCCAGGCCCAGCAGCCAGAGGGGTCAGACCGGACCACCAGGCCAGAGGGGCCGGACCACACCGCTAGCCCAGAGGGGCCGGACCGGGCCGCCGCTAGGCCAGAGGGGCCGGACCGGGCCGCTAGGCCCTACATCTGCACCGGGTACGACCTGTACCTGACCAGAGAGCCGTGCGTCATGTGTGCCATGGCTCTGGTCCACTCCCGGATAGGACGGGTGTTCTACGGAGCGGCCCGCCCCGACGGCGCCCTGGGCAGTGCCATGAAGGTCCACGCTCACCCGGACCTCAACCACAGGTTCCAGGTGTTCAGAGGAGTCCTCAGACAGCGCTGTGAAGAACTCGACACAGAACACAACAACACTCCTTGATGTTTATTTCTTATTTTATTTTATTTTATTTTTTGGGGGGGGGGAATCATTTTTAACCCTAGAGCACTGAACCCGAGGGACTTTCAATTATATTTTTATTATATTTTTATATGTTGATGATGTCTGAGGTGGGCAGGTCTTTCAGTACCTTCATGATGCTCAGTGACATCATAGAAGGTACACCTGCCCTACAGGCAGGTGTTCGGGTGAATTTCACCCGTGTTTAGTGATCGAGAAAAATCCACCCACAATGCCATGGGCTTCTTTTCTTTTTTCTAACTGGACCATTCTCACATGTCCCAGAAAAGGGTTGACCAAAGTAGAAGTTCCCAGCTCCATTATTATTTCTTTAGGAATATTTTTTGAGGTGCGCTAGCCCCTCCCAGAGCCTTAGATATAGACAGAGTTACGCAAACTGCGTTCACTTCATGGGGCCAGTCCCATGAGAGGCCAGTCCTCTTCTACATAGACTTCTATTGAGAATGGGGACAACCAACTGGGACAAGTCCTGGACCAGAAGTAGACAGAAATGCATTGGACTCAGGCAACAGCCCAGCTTTAATGATCTTAAATTCCTTTATTTTAGATTGTTTTGTAGTAATAGTGCAACATAAACATTACAGATACTTTAGTTGTACAATACTTTAAAACAGTTGTCATGTTGCACACATGCTTAAAATAGCTCTTGTTTGCGCCGCCCTCGTTGGAAACAATGTATTTCCAACTCCAGCTTGTCTCAGTTCAGGCTGCATGAACAGCGCTCGAGCGCTCGGTTTCTGCCCACTCAAAACTTCTATTTGATGGCTCTGGCCCCTGCTATATCCATCTTTTAGTGTATGTTCACAACCTTTGTCCTACACAAACATTAAATTCCCTTTGACAATGAAACAACGTAATATAGGACTACAAGATGACGTCGGACTTAAATACCAAATTGACTGCATACATTAATATACCTTTTAGATGATCGACATTTCTCATTTAAAAAATATCTTTTTTTAGTGGTCTCGTAAAATATTCTAATTTGTTGATATAGGACATTTTTTTATTTTCATGAGCTGTACGCCATAATCATCAAGATTTAAAAAAAGGTTTTAAATACTTAATGCACAATGAATTGGGAATATATGAAAATTTCACTTTTTGTATTATATTGCGGAAGAAAATAAACGTTTACACTATTCTAATTCATTGAGATGGACCTGTATGTATGCACGTATGCATCCATGCATGTCTGTAAGAATGGTGGTCCCTTATTGGCTGTTGATGGTGACGTAACTACAGTACGCTACAAGGTTGGTATAAGGTCAATAACGGGTCTAAAGGATTTAGAACAGCAGTTGTAGTAGACATTAGTTAGTAGCAGTACTTGCGCACTCTGCTTGCGAACAAGTAGACCATGAATGCCCTACTTGTGCGCAAGGCGCAGGTTGGTGGTGGTGGGCTGGCTGCTAGCTCCTACCTATACTATCTCCGATGCGGTTCCAACTTGCACTGGCACTACATTTGGCATTCGAGCGACGCGTCGGGTTTATTAAACGAGAAGGAGATGGCACATACCGTAACTCCAGAAAGACATTGGCCTGCTGTAGATTAGGCTACAGTATAGGCTACCCACGTTAATTGGGACTCTCCGTCATGGAAATATTTCAGCACAGACAGCCCAAATCCTCGCATGTATGCGCTCATGCAAAACACTGTTTAAATGGCTTAAGCATCTAACTTGCAACATTGTTTTTAATTGCGCGATTTTATCTCCTAATTTCATATGACACAAAGACACATCGTTGATGTATTCCTTTACTTTTTTATTATTAATTTTTTTTTTTGTAGCCCATATACATACAGTTTTATATAAACATTTTAGGAATTACATATGTTTAGACGCCTGTGACAGCCTCTCAGCTGGTCAAACAATGCTGCTCCGCTGTTCTACGACAGAAAAACAGGTGAGGACAAAGCGTACGATAGCTCCCGACCAGACGTGAGTTTTGAACTTTGTCAAGTTCAATTTCAAGCTTTGGCGGAAATAGTAAATGCCGAAAATGTCGGTAATTTCGGCGTGCACCCATATTTTGGCGTATGCACGGTTGATAAATGAGGGCCTAAAGGCCTATTCATAGTCTGGATTTTCGGTGGTGAGGTGACCACCGCTCCGGTGGTGAGCTGACCACCGGAGCTGAAATAACGTTGAGCGGTGGTGAGTAAAAACAGAGCGAAGGGCTGGAGCGGTGGCGGTGGTTTGCTCTTCACCGCGGCGCGTGACGTCATGTTGTAGTTCGGTGGTCACCTAACCACCGAAAATCCAGACTATGTATGAGCCTTAAGTATTAGGGTTTGGGTTACACACAAAACAAACCTGTGTAGAACCTGAGACGGCCACCGGAGGGTGACAACGCTCCAAGTAAATACACTGTACTATAACCTACATAATCAGTGCTGGTTCTCAACGAGGGTCCTTGAGGATCTCTGTGACCCCCTTTCCACCAGTTGGTTCCCAATGGGAACCGGTTCAGTTCTTTTTGGTTCTTAGTCCATGAGCCAGAGCTCCAAAATTGGTGGGAAAAACTAGACCTATATTAAATTGTTTATAGAAAGTAAATTAATACATGAACCAACCGGTGGAAAATAACTGAACCGGTTCCCATTGGGAACCAACCGGTGGAAAAGAACTGAACCGGTTCCCATTGGGAACCAACCGGTGGAAAATAACTGAACCGGTTCCCATTGGGAACCAACCGGTGGAAAAGAACTGAACCGGTTCCCATTGGGAACCAACCGGTGGAAATGAACTGAACCGGTTCCCATTGGGAACCAACCGGTGGAAAAGAACTGACCCGGTTCCCATTGGGAACCAACCAGTGGAAATGAACTGAACCGGTTCCCATTGGGAACCAACCGGTGGAAAAAGGGCCCGAGAGGATTTTATATAATAGTGCCGTTTGTGGTCCAAAGGTAGAGAATGGTGTCAAATGGGGGTCCGTGGCCTCATGAATATGAAGCTGCACGCGGTTCGTTGGAGAGAAGCACTGCTGGAGCTGGATATCAGTGTGGTTTTTACACATCTACAACCAAGTGTAAAATTACTTATACTGGATCTCTTGTCCACTAGTACCTTCCTAACAGTTTTTATTTGTTGACAAAATTGTCAATATATTTAGTCTTAGTTGTGGTCATCATAGCTTAGTTTTCATTTAGTTTCCATTTAGTTTTCGTCTTAAGTTTTAGTCGACAAAAACAACACTGCTGGATATGGACCGATGAGCTGGTTTTATGTTTATTGTTAATGTGTATGTAAAACCCAAAAGGTTCTGTAACAGGTCTACCCTTTTCTGAGGGCCGCTAGCCCCTCCTATATGCAGCTATTTCCGTCCTACACAAACTCCCATTGACAATGAATGGATCATTTATGATGTCATGATGTACGATGATAAGAGCGCCCCTCACTTCACATGGGTGTGATTTATATATATATATAAGAGTAAGTAGCCTTGCCGAGCCATGAGGCCCATAGGGCAGGAGCCTATCTCCTGCTTCTGTAGCGTGAGGCAGCTTGATGTACAAGTACACCCCCTGGACATGACGCTAGTATGTCGCAGGGACTTACCCCCATTCCAACCCTTGATGCTGAGTGTCAAGCAGGGAGGCACTGGGTCCCATTTTTAGAGTCTTTGGTATGACCCGGCCAGGGATTGAACCCCAACCTCCCAGTCTCAGGTCGGACACTCTAACCACAAGGCCACTGAGCTGGTATATTGATTCTTTATTGCAGACTCAGGGGAATCCATATCACAGTACAGAACAGCAACACAATAGATAAGAAGATAATAATATAGAAAGAACTAGAACTGCACTCTGTCGAGTGCATACTTGCTTGTTGCACACTAGTAGGCCATAAATGGCCAACTAGTGCGCAAGCAGAGCGCGCAAGTCCTTTCGACCGCTGTAAACTGTCAAATCTCAGTATCTCTGTGAAGGAAAGTTTGAAATGATTAATGTTTAGATGTAACTATTTGCTACCTACTTTATACATATAAACATCTAGTATAATTAATTATGATTCAAGTTTCTATCTATATAAACTTGCTATTTTATTTTTACTGATTATGTATATAGTATACGTATGACTAGCTCTAAATGATGACGTAAGAAATATATATAGTATATAGGCATATACTATATAACGTATACATATATACTCTATACTCTATACTGTATAAAGTGTGTAGTTGTAAGTTGATTAGCGGTATACTGTGGTTACTTTGCGCCAAAAACCGTGACAGCTGTTCCGCCATTTGACGCTTACGCAGAAAAACATCAAATCTGTGCCTGTGTTGCTGGACCAAATGACCACAAATGACCATATTTCTTACGTCATCATTAAGAGCTAGTCATACACATACACACCACGTACTCTGGTCCCAGCAGATCAGGCACAATTTGCTATTTTATTTTTTACTGATTATGTATTTGTATATAGTATACGTATGACTAGCTCTAAATGATGACGTAAGAAATATATATAGTATATAGGCATATACTATATACGTATACATATATACTCTATACTGTATAAAGTGTGTAGTTGTAAATTGATTAGCGGTATACTGTGGTTACTTTGCGCCAAAAACCGTGACAGCTGTTCCGCCATTTGATGCTTACGCAGAAAAACATCAAATCTGTGCCTGTGTTGCTGGACCAAATGACCACAAATGACCATATTTCTTACGTCATCATTAAGAGCTAGTCATACACATACACACCACGTACTCTGGTCCCAGCAGATCAGGCACAATTTGCTATTTTATTTTTTACTGATTATGTATATAGTATACGTATGACTAGCTCTAAATGATGACGTAAGAGATATGGTCATTTGTGGTCATTTGGTCCAGCAACACAGGCACAGATTTGATGTTTTTCTGCGTAAGCATCGAATGGCGGAACAGCTGTCACGACGAAGGAGACCGGGCGAAAACATTACTTGCGCGCTCTGCTTGCGCAAGTAAATATACAATAAAAAGAGTTCCACCAAATTCAGTTTCGAACATACAGACAAGTTCGCCAATGGTTCCACAGTCTGGAGGAGAACCTGACAGAACTACGTATCGGGTTAGTGATGACATTAATGATGTCATTTACTGACTCAGATACCCTACACATGAATTTATACATAAGATTGCGTAGCACAGCAGAGCAGGTGGGAACCCCAACACTGACAAACATTTGACTTGCACTGGAGCTTCTTGGAGCTCTCAGTCATTGTATGCCACTGTCAATCGTCTGAAACTGGCCTGCTTGTAGCGGCACCACAGGTGGGTGTGTACAGGGGTGTACAAAAGGATTTAAAAAGTGAGATCTTCACCGGTACTGAGCACATGCTACATTTTCTACACAGCATGTTTCCTTGCGCATACAACATCCGACGCTGTCTAAATATATCCTTGTCATCAGAGAGGTCATCCGAGATGATGTGGCCCAAATATTTTATCTCACTGCAGACACTAAGGATAGAGCCAGAGAGATACAAGTCAGGAAAGGTTAAATGTCTGTCTTCCCTGCTACGGACAATCATAATCTTGCTATTTTTTGCATTATATTTAATGTCAAAGTCAGCGCCGTACTGTGAGCATGCACTCAGCAGCTGTTGAAGGCCATATATATATATATATATATATATATAATGTATTTATTTATTTGAAAACTCGTAAAATGGGACATTCTGAATACTTTATTTTGATACTTTAAGTACATTTTGATACCAATACGTTTGTACTTTTTACTTGTAACGGAGTATTTCTTCATAGTATATGGATACTTGTAATGAGGGCCTTTCTCTGCCCCACCCCTCCCACTGTTTATATTGTGTTTAGTTTCCAAGATGGCCGCAGCACCAGGAGGGGGTGGGGCAGAGGTGAGCGGGCGGGGTCGACATATGCCCTTACTGGGCTGCATTCAAGACACTTGCCTTGTGTCTGACACCTGACTTGTGTCTGAACACAGCTTTGATGGATGTGTGCTGCCCCCCTCCCACCATCAAACAAAATGTTTGATCAAACCATATGGACTTCCATTGGAAATACATTGGAGTGGCCATTAAACACAGACACAAGACAAACGCAAGACAGGTGTCTTGAATGTGTGAACGCAGCCTAAGTAAGGGCATATGTCGACCCCACCCGCTCACCTCCGCCCCACCCTAGGTGAAACTAAACACAACTAGAACTGCACTCTGTCGAGTGCATACAAGCAGAGCGCGCAAGTACTTTCAACCGCTGTAAACTGTCAAATCTCAGTATCTCTGTGAGACTATATAGAGTATGTAGTTGTAAGTTGATTAGCGGTATACTGTGGTTACTTTGCGCCAAAAACGTGCCAGCCAACCCGCCACTTGATGCGTATGCAAATAAAACAGCAGATGTGTGCCTGGTTTGCTGGGACCGGATTACACAAATGACCATATTTCTCACGTCATCATTGAGAGCTAGTCATACATATACACACCATGTACTCTGGTCCCAGCAAATCAGGCACAATTTGCTATTTTATTTTACTGATTATGTATATAGTATACGTATGACTAGCTCTAAATGATGATGTAAGACATACGTATACATACACATATACTATATAGAGTATGTAGTTGTAAGTTGATTAGCGGTATACTGTGGTTACTTTGCGCCAAAAACCGTGCCAGCCAACCCGCCACTTGATGCGTATGCAAATAAAACAGCAGATTTGTGCCTGGTTTGCTGGGACCAGATTACACAAATGACCATATTTCTTACGTCATCATTGAGAGCTAGTCATACATACATACATGTACTCTGGTCCCAGCAAATCAGGCACAATTTGCTATTTTATTTGACTGATTATGTATATAGTATACGTATTACTAGCTCTAAAGTCTAAATGATGACGTAAGACATATGGTCATTTATGTAATCTGGTCCCAGCAAACCAGGCACAAATTTGCTGTTTTATTTGCATACGCATCAAGTGGCAGGTTGGCTGGCACGGTGCACACAGACCGGGCGAAATTATTACTTGCGTGCTCTGCTTGCGCAAGTAATATAAACAATTGGAGAGGGGTGGGGCAGAGAAAGGCCCTTATTAAGCAAGACATATATTAGTATTTTTTTTTCCACCACTGCCCATGAGTTGAGTTTGTGTCCATGTGTGAGTATTTTCATGACTTTCTCACCAGGCCTATGTGTGGCTGCCTGAATAACGGCCCTAATCAGCACAGAGACTCATGGGTTTGAGGTTTTCGTGGTTGGTTTGTTGTGAAGCCAGCCAATTAGAGCCTGTCCTTTTGGGAAGCCAGCCAATTAGACGTGTCCACCTGCCTGGCTGGCTTGCCGCCTCCATGGCAGACATTGGGGAAGCTGTCACTATCTCGGGTAAATCACCTCCTCGGATTCACTGGTCAATACACTTTACAATGGATTAAATTATATATATTTTAAACCAGTGGTTCTCAACCAGTGGTCCTTCAGGGGGTTCCAGGTGGTCCCC
>NC_139707.1:10247364-10259864 GCF_964188405.1 Protomyctophum parallelum
TCTTTAACTCTTGAGAGTGTGAAAGGAAACCAAATGGACCCTCACAGTCCATTTGGTTAAAGGTATATTCAGTGATTTCACTTAATTCAATTATCACTTATTCTTTTGTTTTGTTGTGATAATCCTCCCTACTATAGAGTGTCCTGACCATATAAGGAGTTCCTCCCACCCTCCCTGTCCCCAGTTAACTCCTGCTGTCAAAAAACGTAGGTTTTGCTTTTGGCTAGGTGGCCCAGCCTTCATCCAATCAGGATAGAGAGGGGCCTTCCGCCAACCATGATCGAGCGGGGGCAGGCCTTGGTGTGCGTGCTGTTGGCCTGTTGTGTGTCCAAGCCCCCAGTAAGGCTATCCAACGTTGAAGCTGCCACTACCTACTGGCGAAAAGAGGAACTGCAGCACTTTCATGGAGGTGGACGGACGTCATGTATATGACGTTTGAGGTCCGGGATTAACTTCCGCTCACTCGAGCCATTGAGTTATAATTGTACTTCCGGCAGTCTTCCGGGTGCTTCAAAACGCCACCGGGGTTTTCCAAATCACCCAAATCACATAATTAGAGAATGTAGAATATTTGATATTTTCATCAACGTTTGCCTGTTATCTCTCCTAATGGTACCAACATCAATATACAGCATGGAATTGTGGACAAAATATTATCCAACGACGACAAAATATATTTTTAGTTTTGGGTCTGATCAAATAGTGGTCCGTGGCTCAAATGGGTCTGAGAGGCTAAATGTCATCAAATGTTGGTCCATGGCTCAAATGGGTCTGAGAGGCTAAATGTCATCAAATGGTGGTCCATGGCTCAAATGGGTCTGAGAGGCTAAATGTCATCAAATGGTGGTCCGTGGCTCAAATGGGTCTGAGAGGCTAAATGTCATCAAATGGTGGTCCGTGGCTCAAATGGGTCTGAGAGGCTTAAATGTCATCAGATGGTGGTCCGTGACTCAAATGGGTCTGAGAGGCTTAAATGTCATCAAACGGTGGTTCGTGGCTCAAATGGGCCTGAGAGGCTTAAATGTCATCAAACGGTGGTTCGTGGCTCAAATGCTGAGATGGGTTGAAAAGCACAGGATAATTCCGTGTTGTAACTAACGTTATGTTTATGCTCTGTGTGTTTTCCCACGCAGCCACCTGGGTCGGCGGGGGTTACATCAACGGGACCGCAGAGTACGTCTACCTGCCGGGCCACGGTCTGGCCTGGGCTCAGGCTCCCTTCGGATACGCCCTCAGTCTGGTTGTGGGTGAGTACCACAGTCTGGCCTGGTCTGGTCTGGCCTGGCCTGGCCCATGCATTTTTCCCATAGACGTTTCATAGAGTATTTCACAACACGTGGCAGCGTGACGTGTTGTGAAATGTCTCAGAAATGTCATAAAATGCAACCGTATAATCAAATGCCTCAAATGTATGATTTCTTCAGCTGGTCGGCCCTAAAAACATCATCGTTTCATTCCCACTCTTTGAGATTTCATTTAGCATTATTCCATCTGTTCCGTCTGTTCTTTATTCCACCTGTCCCGTTTGACCACCAGGGGGCCTGTTCTTTGCCAAGCCAATGCGGTCCCGAGGGTACGTCACCATGCTGGACCCCTTCCAGCAGATCTACGGGAAGAGGATGGGAGGCCTGCTCTTCATCCCCGCTCTCATGGGAGAGATCTTCTGGTCGGCGGCCATCTTGTCTGCGCTGGGTAAGTAGTGCAGTGAGTGAGTGCACATAGCCTCGGAAACCCAGGCGTTTTCATTAGTGAGTGTATGATGATGCATGCGCCGTCTCACCGCTGCACCCACTCAAACATCAGCCATAATGAAACACAGCCATGCAAATAGAGAGGCTGACATGTAGACTATATGCACCCACTGCACACAGACGCCTCCGCCCTCAAGGGACGACATGCAGACTATCCACCCACTGCACACAGACGCCTCCGCTCTCAAGGGACGACATGCAGACTATCCACCCACTGCACAAAGTTGCGAACACAGCAGCAAGATTTGTGAACTGCTGTGACAAAAGAAGGTTAGCCAATGGAATACAACCACCCTAAGGACTACTATCTGTATCGAGTAGACCTACTGCACATATAAACAATGGAATATAACCACCCTAAGAACTACTATCTGTACCCAGTAGACCTACTGCATATGTAAACAATGGAATACAACCACCCTCAGGACTACTATTTGTACAGAGTAGAGCGCTGAACATGTAAACAAAGCTGCTTATCTTTAACACTAGCATGACTGAAGTAAAATGTGACAGAAGTAGCATGTGCTTAAATTCATATTTAGAAAATGTTTCAGACGTCAAAAACATCTGAGATGATGGAATGATGATGTTCATGGAAAGGGGAACCTTCTGAAAGCTTCATGGGCAAAAAAAACAACTTCAAAATATCAAAAACATTGGTCAAAATGACCTCTCAGTAATGCTATTTTATTCTCTCAGTGATATAACTATATTTTATTCCACTCAGGGGCCACTCTCAGTGATATAACTATATTTTATTCTACTCAGAGGCCACTCTCAGTGATATAACTATATTTTATTCTACTCAGGGGCCACTCTCAGAGTGATATATATTTTATTCCCCTCAGGGGCCACACTCAGTGATATAACTATATTTTATTCCACTAGGGGCCACTCTCAGCGTGATCGTGGACATCAACATCAACATGTCGGTGATCATCTCGGCGCTGATCGCCATCTTCTACACGCTGGTGGGAGGTCTGTACTCTGTGGCTTACACAGACGTGGTCCAGCTCTTCTGCATCTTCGTTGGCCTGGTGAGTCCCTTTAACACAATGAGTGCCGGCAGGGCTGGACTGGGACAAAAATTCGGCCCAGACCAGCCCACCACGACCAGCGCGCAGATATAAACAAACAAGCCCTAATACCACCACTTTTACAGAACAACATAAATGATGCAAACCAACAACTACAACTACACAACCCTTTGTTGCTCTGACAAGAATGATGCTGGCAAAAGGATTCAAGATAGTAGAGGGTTTTAATTGTCACTCACTGATACAGGTACAGTGAAATTATCATGATGGCACTGGCAGAATGGCAGCACGCCCGGACCTTTCCTGGTGGCCTGCCGCCTATTGGCCTGCCTGTCAATCTTTTTTAAATATATATTCTTTATTAAAAATAATTGTGTGTGTCAGTACTAGTAGATCAGTGTGTTACAGTAATGTTACTGTAAGGTGTGTCTTAGTAGATCAGCGTGTTACTGTAATGTGTGTGTGTTCTGTGTGTCGTTACTGTAATGTGTGTGTGTTCTGTGTGTCGTTACTGTAATGTGTGTGTGTTGTGAACTTGTATGTGTCTCAGTGGATCAGTGTGTCACAGTGATGTGTGTGTGTTGTCTGTGTGTCTCAGTGGATCAGCGTGCCGTTCGCCCTCTCCAACCCTGCGGTGTCGGACATCGGCGTGTCGGCCAAGCAGGCCATCTACCAGGCTCCCTGGCTGGGCCAGATCAAGGCCGAGGACGGCTGGCGCTGGGCGGACAACTTCCTGCTGCTGGTGAGCACTGCTGACTTCTCATTTGGTCTGTCGAGGAGAATTTCATTCGCTGTTGGTCATGTTTTTGATCATCTGAAATGTTTAACTTTTGGTATAGTTTTAGTCGACTGAATAGCATGAGATTTTAGTCGACCAAATCTACGGTTGTTTTAGCAGACAAAAATGTATGTTGATGTATTTATGTACCGGTATTTATTTTATCCTATAGATGCTAGGAGGTATCCCGTGGCAGGTGTATATATGTGGCCAAATTTGACTGAGGGACTGCCATTGGATTTTTTTAAAAATTTTAGTTGAGAAAACAGGCTTGAAAGGTTCACTTCTGTGGACTCTAACATTACAACTAGCTACATGTTTAAGCATTTATTTCATATTTACACCTCTGACACTTATTTCAGACATGCTCTAGTTAAAGTATGTGAAGAGTCTGCTTGTGCTATTAACTCATTTTGGATAAAAATTATAATAAATGTTTTCTCCTCTGGTGAAAAGCTGGAGGTTGCGTGATGGCAGGCTCTCAGTCAAATTTGGTCACATATATGTATTTATGTAGTTATATATGTATTAATTTATGTATTTATACCTCCTAGATGCTAGGAGGCATCCCGTGGCAGGTGTACTTCCAGAGGGTGCTCTCTGCCTCCTCAGCCACCTACGCTCAGATCCTTTCCTTCCTCGCTGCCTTCGGCTGTCTGGTGATGGCCGTCCCCTCTGTCCTTATTGGAGCTATAGGCGCATCCACCGGTACGCACGCACACAAACACGCACGCACACACGCACGCACGCAGTCACGCAGTCGCACACACGCAGTTGCACACACACACACACACACACACACACACACACACACACACACACAGGCCAGCGGTGTCCAGGGCACTTTAAGTAGGATTTATAGAGTGCTCCCTGGGGGGACATTACATTACGTCTCTGTGCATTGACCCAGCAGTGACTGGCTCTAGAGTGAGGCCCCGGGGGGGTTAGATGAGACTTTAGTGGTTGTTTTACGGAGGGACGGAGGGACACAGTATAACTCTGTGGGGACACAAAAGTATAGACCCGGAAGTATCTCTGGAGGGGGCGCTCACGTCACGGCTAAAATACTGAATACTGCCCCCCCTTGGCCAGCCGGGGCGCCTGATGGAGTGGAAATTAGGAACTGGTCGGAAATAACGTGTCCCTCCCACGTGCTATACGTCGTGCCGGGGAAACCCCCCCCCCCCCCCCCCCCCCCCCCACTGTCAGGTGAAAAGAAGCGGCTTGGACTCCTCATGCATTGAAGGAAGCATGAGCTCAGTTCGGGGCTCTCCCCGGGGAGAGGGAGGTTTAGGCAATTGGCAAAGAGTTACAAAAATGGTGGGATAATTAGATTTAGAAAATAAATAGAGTGAGTTCACAGTAAACGTTGGGTGCGTTCCAGATGAGCTGCAGCAAACATCTGGACTCAGGAATAATTGGGACTTCATTTCAAGCCGTTCTCCTTCTTTTCTCCCTGAAGTGAGGCAGGGTGGTTTTTATGTCACGTAATAAATATATAGGCTATTTCTACAGAAACCTCAAATCTCCATATTTCAACATTTTACGTTTAAAATGTATTTTTTGTGTGTAAATGAATGCCCTACTTCGTCATACAAAAGTAGCACGCATGTGACTTACGCACGCACGCACACAGACGATCGTCTGGGGGCTCAACGCCTCGCGACATGAATATGCTGAATATTACATCTGAGGAGGACCAGTGATTTATTTAGTTTAAGGATCCGAGACGTTCCGTCAACGATCTGTGTCTGGAGACGAGAGAGAGAGAGAGAGAGAGAGAGAGAGAGAGAGAGAGAGAGAGAGAGAGAGAGAGAGAGCTGCTGTGACATGCAGGAGAAGGATGTCAAATGGAATACAAGCAGAGAATATAAACAGAGCCACTCACTTTAATTCAATTACATTTGAATAAATCACTGCTACTTGAATAAATTACTGCTACTTGTCCACTTAATTTTCATACTAAGTGAATGTCAAAACATTGACATTCTGCTGTCAACTTTCAAAAGTATAAAGCGTCTCCTATTATTTATGTATAACTATCTCTGACAGAAAATGCACAATCTGGCCCAGGCCGTAGCGTAACGGTCTGGGCACCGGACTGGTAATCCAGTCGCAGTGTGCCGCGGGTTCGACTCCCGGACCCGACACGGCCTTTACTGCATGTCATCCCCCCCATCTCTCTCCCGTTTCCTGTCAGCCTACTGTCTGTCCCTTCAAAAAAATCAATAAAAAAGGCGTAAGCCGCAAAAAAATATCTTATAAAAAAAAAAGAAAATGCACAATCTTTTTATAGTTTCACAAGACAGTATTATCCAAAGTGTTCACGTAACACAGCTCTGTTTGCACCTCTATTTAAATTCCATATTTATTTGTACATAGGTCTACATTGTTTTATCTAGATTTTCTTGTTCCACTTTTGCTTTGGCAATGTAAACGTACGTTTTCTCATGCCAATAAAGCTGAATTGAGAGAGAGAGAGAGAGAGAGAGAGAGAGAGAGAGAGAGAGAGAGAGAGAGAGAGAGAGAGAGAGAGACAGAGACAGAGACAGAGACAGAGACAGAGACAGAGACAGAGACAGAGACAAACACAGAGACAGAGACAGAGAGACAGAGAGAGGAATGAATGAATAGACATAATGTATTCTCCATTGCAGTCTAGGCCAAAAATGAAGAGATATTGAAGCTAACAGCACGTCACATCATGACTACCGATGTATGAATTAGAGAGACCAAGAGAGAATAGTACAGAGAGAGAGAGAGAGAGGGAGCACACTCACGCACGCATTCGTGTCAGTCTGAACACTAAGTGTATACTGTATATCTAGTGTATACTACTACAGTAGATTGTATATCTAGTGTATACTACTAGTATAGTGTATATAATATCTGATCTACAAGCTGTGTATAGATCTACAAGCTATTTATTCTTATTCTGCATTGTTCTGAACACACGAATCACTTGACAAACGACAGCGTGGACAGTCTTCAGATCTGAACACCAGATTGGAGAAATAAATCAGATTTGCAATTCTCTGGACGAGGCCTTGTGTCATGGTGGGGGGGGGGGGGGGGGGGCTGGGGTAGAGTGAGCACAGAGATGACAGCATGCAGAGAGAGAGAGAGGGGGGGGGGGGCGGGGGTAGAGTGAGCACAGAGATGACAGCATGCAAGAGAGACGGGGGGGAGGGGGACGACACCACAGGAAATATCTGAATGGGAAGATAAGGTGGAGGATGGGTGGATGAGTTAAGATAACCTCTCCCCCTCTCTTCCATGAGAGGGGGAGAGGTGGTGGAGTTAGCTGCTTTAGCAGACAGTTTGAGGGTCCAATGGAGTTAAGCGGTTTTGTCCGAAGCTTTCCATTTGTTTAATTTTTTTTAACCAGCACACACATAAAGGGTGTTCAATTGCACTGATTTATGGGGGGGAAATAAATCAAAAACCAAAAATGGTAGATCTACAAGCTGTGTAATAATATTGTTGCTATATTCTTTAAATCATTTTGAATATAGTAAAATGTAATTGCTTTCATCGCAAACCTGCATTTCCAAAGGGATTCAATGTGTTTGTGAACGTAAATGGTTCGTGTCTAATTTCCATCCTAAGGGATATTCCTTCAGGCATTCTACTCCCAGTCTAGAAGCACCAGACCGCCCTCCACTCAACCGCTCAAGGCCCAGATGCCACTTTTACATCACTCTTTTATTGAAAGTGAACTGGAAAAAAAAGCCACGCTCTCTACTGTAAAATATCTTGACAGTAATTGTTGGCGGCTGACAGCCGTTTCCCAGTGCATTGATCAACCGGCGGTCACATTTAAAGGACTTGCGTCCAAACACAATGCTCAAATTTAACTTAGACTGGAAAAGAAGCACTGATCAGAACCGCTCAAAGTGTACAGTCTGTACTGACTTACACTAGAGGTCCATCTGTACAGTCTGAACTGTCTTATAGAGGTCCATCTGTACAGTCTGAACTGTCTTATAGAGGTCCATCTGTACAGTCTGAACTGTCTTATAGAGGTCCATCTGTACAGTCTGAACTGGGAAAATCTGCTCCCATGCCCCTACTTCATGGAACACTCACAAC
Organism: Protomyctophum parallelum; assembly: GCF_964188405.1. Taxonomy (NCBI): domain Eukaryota; kingdom Metazoa; phylum Chordata; class Actinopteri; order Myctophiformes; family Myctophidae; genus Protomyctophum; species Protomyctophum parallelum. The sequence goes on from NC_139707.1 coordinate 10,255,023, forward strand.
CACAAAAAATGTATACCCCAATATCCTATGGACAATTTAATAACCTGCTTTTTAAACCTCCCTACCTCAATATGTAATTGTTTTCAACGTATTCACTTTCAGTTACTTTATTTAACTGTTTCTGTGTTTTACATCTATATGCCTTTACTTACTTGTCTATCTATTTTTGTGTTTTATATCTGTGTGTATATATGTGTGATCTCGGCAGCATTGCAAATGAGGGTGAACCTCAGGGTGAATATATAAAGGTTTCAATCAATCAATCAATCAATCAACATCCATCACCAATACATCAATACAAACGCTCCTACAGTAATTATATTGGACTATTATACAGCGCCCGGGGAGCAGTCATTTGGCTAAGTGTCTCTTGCTCATGGACACTTTTGGGGGATCTGAACCGGAGACCATCAATCTGTTTCCCAGATGGCCTCTCTATAACGTTCCAATTTCCAATGCCAAAAACACAATTCAAATTGTAATATATTTGTGTGACAAGCAATCGTCAATTTAAATGTGTAATGGTGACAGTGGTTTTCAACCCTTTTCACATCAAGGCCCATTATTTATTCTGCATCTGACCCACGGACCACCATGTGATGACATTTAGCCTCTCAGACCCATCTGAGCCATGGACCACCATGTGATGACATTTAGCCTCTCAGACCCATCTGAGCCATGGACCACCATTTGATGACATTTAGCCTCTCAGACCCATCTGAGCCATGGACCACCATTTGACGACATTTAGCCTCTCAGACCCATTTGAGCCACGGACCACCTTTTGATGACATTTAGCCTCTCAGACCCATTTGAGCCACGGACCACCATTTGATTACATTTAGCCTCTCAGACCCATCTGAGCCACAGACCACCTTTTGATGACATTTAGCCTCTCCCACCCAAAACGTAGAATATTTTGTTGTCGTTGGATAAGATGTTGTCTACAATAAGAGACAACAGGCAAACATTGATCAAAATAACAATTATTCTATATTCTCTAATTGTGTAGACTTCTTTGGCGTAAAATGTGTTAAGAGTTAAAGGTCTATAAGGGTCCATTTGGTTACCATCTCTCCATCATTTAGCTGCATGGGGACCACCTTACTTTACTTTACTGGAACCACACATCCTGATGTTCTAGTTGTGTGTGTTCTGATCCCATCCCAGACTGGAACCAGACGTCGTACGGGCCCATCCCGCCCAAGGAGAACCAGCAGTCGGACATGATCCTGCCCATCGTCCTGCAGCACCTCTGTCCCTCCTACATCTCCTTCTTTGGCCTGGGCGCCGTGTCGGCCGCCGTCATGTCCTCCGCAGACTCCTCCATCCTGTCGGCCAGCTCCATGTTCGCCCGAAACATCTACCAGATGGCCTTCAGACAGTCTGTGAGTAGCCTGGCCTTCAGACAGTCTGTGAGTAGATCTAAACATCTATACCAGCTGGCCTTCAGACAGTCTGTGAGATCTAAACATCTACCAGCTGGCCTTCAGACAGTCTGTGAGTAGATCTAAACATCTATACCAGCTGGCCTTCAGACAGTCTGTGAGATCTAAACATCTACCAGCTGGCCTTCAGACAGTCTGTGAGTAGTCTGTGGCTTCACCCCGGCCTGTCAGCTGATCGATCACACAGTGTCACACGGTGACATTACACCTAGCTACATGTTTAAGCATTTATTTCATATTTATACATGTCGATTTCAACCTCTCTCTCTCTCTCTCCGTGCAGGCGTCGGACCGTGAGATCGTGTGGGTGATGCGTATCACCATCTTCGTGTTCGGGGCGGCGGCCACGGCCATGGCTCTGCTGACGGGCACCGTGTACGGCCTGTGGTACCTCAGCTCTGACCTGGTGTACGTCATCATCTTCCCCCAGCTGCTCTGCGTCCTGTTCGTCAAGGGGACCAACACCTACGGATCCGTGGCCGGGTAATATTATACGCAACGTCGATTTTACTGTACACCCCGTTTAGACCTGAGGACGATTCTACAAATGTCTTCTAAATCATGACAGTTTTCTGAAAAACCCTATGTTTCTATGTCAGTGGTTCTCAAACATTTTCATGTCAAGGACCCCCAAAAATATATGTAATAGGCCGCCGACCCCCATCTGAAAATATATATTCTGAAAAAATAAGAATATAATTCATGATTTGCAACACATTTTCACGATTTCTCAAAAGTAGCAGACCTACAAGCTTTTGAAAGTGGCCTAAAACTTTTTATATATAATTATTTCACAGTGGACAGTGGGTGGGAGGGGGTCCCTGGAACAACATATTTAAGTAAAATATATGTAAAAAAGGTCCTTGACATGATTAGAGTTTGAGAATCACTGACATGGAAATATACTATAGGGATTTTCTGAAAACTAGATAGAAACTGCTATTTTCAAAAGATTTGTAATGCAATTGAAAACGTATGAAACGGGACATTGTGCATAATGAGTACTATACTTTATGCTTTATGCTAATATGAGTATTTCTCCAGGTACATCTTTGGCCTGCTGCTGCGTATCGGAGGCGGGGAGCCGTACCTCTACCTCCCGCCGTTCATCTACTACCCCGGATACTACTACGAGGACAAGATCAACCCGCTCACCAACGCCGTGAGTCCAACCGCTTATCCGTAGCCGGGTCGCGGCTATGGAACATTATAGTGACTTCCTCCTGGGGGATCCCGAGACGTTCCAAGGCCAGTGAGTCGATGTGTTTCCTCCAACTGCGCCTTGGTCTGCCCCGGGGTCTCCTCCCAGTGGTAGGGGGGGGTCGAGGACCTCCCTAGGGAGACGCTCAAGAGGCATCCTAACCAGATGCCCACACCACCTAATCTGGCTCCTGATTAGATTACTTTCATTGCTTGTAACCGCTCGTACTGCACATAGAATCAAGGATTTAAAAAATAGTAAAGTCATAGACTTAATTCCAAAGTGTTGACTTAATGTCCTCCCTGTGTGCTCCGTGCAGGTAGAGCACACCTTCGTGCAGCAGCGCTTCCCCTTCAAGACGGTGTCCATGCTGGCCTCCCTGGTGGCCAACATGCTGACCTCCTACCTCACCAAGTACCTGTTCGAGAGCGGCACGTGGCATCACCGCTACGACTTCCTGGACGCCGTGGTGTCCAAGAACAGTGGAGAGATCATGGACAAGACCACGCTGGTGGGATCTAACCAGGTGTGTACCTGTAGCGTACGAACCGGCCACTAGGGGCCGCTGTTGATCCAAACAGTTGTGGAGTTTACCGGCTGTTACCGGCGTGTACCGGCAGTTTACCGGCTGTTACCGGCAGTTTACCGGCTGTTACCGTGTACCGGCAGTTTACCGGCTGTAACCGTGTACCGGCAGTTTACCGGCTCCCCCCGGCAGTACCGTTTCTGGAATATGCACTCGCTGCTTCTGCACAATTTGAAATACTTGAGCAAATGTACTTATAGTTACTTTACGCCACTGCCAAACTCTGTGTGAGGAACGCATCTATTTTTTTTCTTCTTAAATGTTTTGAAACTTTAATAACATGTTATATTAAGATTAGCAGGATGAACCGTTTACCCGTTTTAACCTTTTCACAACCAGGACAACATCATCCTGTCGGAGATGGCGCCGGTGAAGCCCATCCTGGGGGGCGGGGCCTCTCTAGCTGGGACCTTCACCAACGTGGCTAGTCTGGATGACGAAGATGAGGACCTCAGCCCTGATGACACCTTCAACCAGGAGGAGGAGTAGGAGGAGGAGGAGGAGGAGGAGGGGACGACACCTTCAACCAGGAAGAGTAGGAGGAGGAGGAGGAGGAGGAGGAGGAGGGGAAGAAACGTAACACCAGGGATTTGAAGAAGGACGAGTGAGGTTCTTTGGGGAGCCGTATATCGGTGGCCAAATCCATGTTAGAAAAAAAATATATATATTATATTTGGCTTCCAGGTGACTCCACGACCGTGTTCTGTGCCAATGATGAAGCGGGGCTGCCTTCCCTTCTTTTCTTTTTGTTTACATTCCTTCTTCTCGCAGAACCAACAAGGAAGTTGACTTGCTCACAGCAGAAGCCAGATGATTGGTCCGTCCCGTCCCAAGCCAACCAATCACAACAAGTCGGCGTGTGTGTTTTAAGTGCTAAAGACTTCTTCCTCTCTCGTTCTCTCAAAGGCCCCTTTTCACCACCAGAGTTAAACCGGCTCAGTCCTTTCACCACCAGAGTTAAACCGGCTCAGTCCTTTCCCCACCAGTTAAACCGGTTCAGTCCTTTCATCTCCAGTTAAACCGGTTCAGTCTTTTCACCTCCAGTTAAACCGGTTCAGTCCTTTCCCACCAGAGTTAAACCGGTTCAGTCCTTTCACCTCCAGTTAAACCGGTTCAGTCCTTTCACCTCCAGTTAAACTGGTTCAGTCCTTTCACCTCCAGTTAAACCGGTTCAGTCCTTTCACCTCCAGTTAAACCGGTTCAGTCCTTTCATCTCCAGTTAAACCGGTTCAGTCCTTTAGCACCAGTTAAACCGGTTCAGTCCTTTCACCTCCAGTTAAACCGGTTCAGTCCTTTCACCTCCAGTTAAACCGGTTCAGTCCTTTCACCTCCAGTTAAACCGGTTCAGTCCTTTAGCACCAGTAAAACCGGTTTTCAGGTTCCACTGAAAATGAATTGGTTCAGAATCCTAAAAGTTGGTTTGGAACTGGAACAAAAAAAGGCTTTCAGTTCCGTGAAAGCACTGACGGTTTAAGAATCTAGAACGGAACCAGTTCTAGAATCAAAGTTCTGTTGGTGGAAAAGGAACCAGTTCTGGAACCAAAGTTCTGTTGGTGGAAAAGGAACCAGTTCTGGAACCAAAGTTCTGTTGGTGGAAAAGGAACCAG
>NC_139707.1:10262364-10349864 GCF_964188405.1 Protomyctophum parallelum
TATCTTTCACAATAATGAATAAAACAGCTTCCGTTTCTACTGCAAGTCACTTGAGAAAATCGGGTCGTTTTGTTCGGAGGCCGTACGACAAAATTCTAAATTCATACGGGGGATTTAGATTTCCTTGACATGAAATAGTTTGAGAACCACTGACACAGAAACATAGGGTTTTAACTAGGGGTGTCCCGATTCACTTTTTTTGTTTCCGATCCGATACCGATACCACAATTTCTGTGTTAGCCGATATCGAATACCGATACCAGAGAATAATAGAAAAATAATAAAGATCTTATTTTGAAGTCCACCGACCGGGAATAGTGTTCATAGCTATATCTAGCTATATATCTCGTGTTGTGTTTATAGCAGGCTCCTCACTCAAATGTGCACTTGCAGTTTGGGCAACTCCAAAGCAAACCCCACATGCCCCAACATTTTATTTACCTGCCATAGTGCCAACCCCTTACCCCTGTGTCGGATAACTCGGATCGTTAGACTGGCATATTCGCCGATACCGATATGACCCGATATGACCAAATAAGGGCCAATCCGATACTTTTCAGATACCGATACAGTATCGGGACATCTCTAGTTTTAACCCTGTGAGAACCACTATCATATAGAAACATGAGGATTTTCAGAAAACGTTTAGGATTAAAAATACTTTTTTAGAATCGGCCTCAGTCCTAAATGGGTTAACTGTGTTTTCTGTCCAGTTCACACAGTGTTGTGGTTTGTGCGTGCGTCCGTGCGTGCATGTGTGCGCGTGTGTGACTGTGTGTGACTGTACGTGTGTGAGAACCTAATCAGCTTCAATGTACTCAATCGCCTTAATTTAAAGGGTTCACTTCAATGGTGTGATGTCATGTGCGAACGGTTGAGTGAACAGCACCCAAACATCTTTTTTGAAAACCTTTTGTCTCGCTGCAATCAACTAATAGAGGCTAAATGAACCCTCTCCACTCACAGCCTCATTCATTAGCTCAGAGTCCTGCAAACAGCTGCTACACTCTACCACTCACATGCAGGTCAATGAGGTCATGAAGTGATTTCCAAAGAGCACTTCAACTCAAACACAAACAGAAGGAATCATGGATGCACAGAGTTTATGTGGGCTTATGGGATAATGCTGCCTCCCCCTGGCCAGCCGGGGAGCCTGATGGAGGGGAAAGGAACTGGTTGGAATAACGTGTGTTCGTTCCACGCGCTACGTCCGACCAGGTAACCCCCCCCATGTCAGGTGATAAAACGCGGCCTGCTCACTACCTCATGCATTGAAGGAAACGTCAGCTCAGTTCGGGGCTCTCCCCAGGTTGGCAGAGGGAGAGTATAGCGACCCAGGATCACAGCTTAGGCAGTTGGCACCAGGTGAAAAATTGATTCCAAAATCATCAAAATAAAAAGAAAACTTACCAATGATATACTAATGAAGGCTCTGTTCCGTTCAGGTCAAACGGAGTCAAGCTTGTTGGCTCACTGGAGACACTGGTGGTCCCGGGACCCTCACTGGAGACACTGGTGGTCGTGGGACCCTTATGGTTCCTTGAGAGGGTTCTCAACGGGCCTGAAAATTAAGGCCCGGCCATAACTGGGCCCTAAGTGGGTCCTAACTGGCCCTGCCCGACTGATTAGCATAGATTTTAGACCCGACACGGCCCTAAAGCATCGGGTCGGGTAGGGTCGGGCCGAGTAAAAGTGAAACGCCAGTCATAAATACACACACAGACAGTATAGAATTATTATTATTAAAATATTCAATATATTATTTATTTCATTGAGCCGAGACCCAGCCCGGCCCGTCGGTTTCGGTCAGAATTTGAGAACTCTATACTCTGTATACGTGTCCATTTGGTTCCATTTGTACACTCTCAGAGTTACAGGCCTGTAAGGGTCCATTTGGTTTAATTTGTACACTCTCAGAGTCACAGACCTGTAAGGGTCCATTTGGTTACATGTGTTACACTTTCAGAGTTATGGAGTTCCTTGAAATTAAAACATTTGAGAACCACACTGTGCAGCTTGCACTAATGGAACAGAGCCTTCGTTAGAGAGTCATTGGTAACATCTGTGAAGGCAGTGTGGCAGGCAGAGAGCTGTTGTTGTGCACAGAGAGCCTGCATGCAGTGTTGTTTTTGGCAGCAAATTAGTTTAGTTTAGTCATATAGTCTTTGGACTGAAACTTATTTTAGTTTTAGTCACCTGGAATCTTTTAGTTTTATAGTCTAGTTTTAGTCGACTAAATGACATGTGGTTTCAGTCGTCTAAATCTACAGTTGATTTAGTCGACTAAAATGGATTTTGGCAGGCTTTGATGCCGTTGTAATGACAGATTTTACACTTGCTGAAAATAGCCGATCTACAAGCACACAACGCGCCGCGCTGAGCTTGTAGATCTGCTATTTTCAGCATGCAACCAAGTGTAAAATGACTTATACTGGACCTCTTGTCCACTAGTCCCTTCCTAACATTTTAGTCTAGTTTCCATTTAGTTTTCGTCAGTGAAAAAAGGTAGTCGACGAATATTTTTCGTCTTGGTTTTAGTCGACGAAAACAACACTGGAGCTATTCAGGCTTCAGCGCACAACGTTTGCTCAGAACAGGACAACGGTGGATGTTTTCATACAAAGTCAAAGAGGATACACGTATACAACAACCCCAGCAGGCCGTACAGGTGCAATATTGGTGAGTTTACAGTCGTTTAATTCAAAAAGATCACCAGGTAATTTCTGTGACCACCTGTCAATGGAGGGGATGCCGCTATAGCTAGCCTATGTAAGTTTTTTTTTTTTTGTCCAGATTTTAAAAGCTGTTATGATTGTACCAAATGACTGGTCCCACCTGTAATCAGGGCTCGTCGGTCATCACCATATGCTGGCTAAGGCTTGTGGTGGACATTTAGGTCAAACTTATTATTATTTTTGGCCACGGGAAACATATAAAGATCTATAGCCCTGAATGACCATAACAGGTCTGTAACTCTTGAGTGTGCAAATGGAACCAAATGGACCTGTAACCCTTACATTTGTACCCTCTCACAGTTAAGGGGGTCCTTGCTAATAAAACATGCGAGAACCACTAGTACTAGTTGGTTCTCAACATAGTGTCGTAGTAAATCAGAGTCATGTCTTGTCACAATTATTGTGAAGAAAACCTGGCATTCAGTAATGTGGTCTTATGATCAAAATGAGAACATCATGGTGTGTAAAACAAAGTCTTTACCACTTTATCACATGTTGGTGACCCCCCCATGACCCCGGTATGGAAAATAGCAGATCTACAAGCTTACAACGCGTCGCTTCACACCGCGTCATATGAGCTTGTAGATGTAATTGTATTGATGAGTCCTGCCTGTAATGAAATGAAAAGAAAAAGGCTTGTGGGGAACAGAAAAGGCCTCGATCAATTCCAATTTATTTATTTAGAGAATGGTTGCCAGGGGACGGGGCTATGGTTGATAAGCCAGGGGAGTGGTCACGCTAATGAACAGACCTCGATTTCACGTATATGGATGGATGGATGGATGGATGGATGGATGGATGGATGGATGCTGGGGTGGGTGGTGGTTGCCACTGGTTGATGCTGGTGTGTGTGTGTGTGTGTGTGTGTGTGTGTGTGTGTGTGTGTGTGTGTGTGTGTGTGTGTGTGTGTGTGTGCGTGTGCGTGTGTGTTTGTGTGAATCAGGCGATTCACTAGACTTGAATGTGAACGTACTACAGCCTGATTTGTGGCCGGTCCGCTAGCCGGCTGTCGCCCATCGAAAGTCTCCCAGATCTTGTGTAGATCTGCAATTTTTTCGTAGACAGTAGATATATAAGACCTCATGTCTCCTGGACAGTAGATGTATAAGTCCTATACTGTCTCCTGGACAGTAGATATATAAGACCTCATGTCTCCTGGACAGTAGATATATAAGACATAGTATTAGGGAAACCTGTGAGTGCCGAAGCTTATGTGTTGAAATCAGTGGTTCTCAGCCTGTGGGCCGGGACCCCACTGGTGGGCCGTGAGGATATTATAAGTGGGCCCCCCAAATACCGGTAATACCTGTATTGTTTTTGAGGGGCACTAGCCCCTCCTATATCCAGCTTTTAAATGTATGTTCATGTTCTCAAACTTTGTCCTAACACAAACATTAAATACCCGTTGACAGTGAATGGAGAATTTTACGTGTCTGGAGCAAATAAGCATAGTGTCTATTTTACGTCATGTCATGATGATGTACGATGATGAGAGTGCCCCTCACTTCACACAGGTGTGATTTTTGTTTTGTTTGTCTGGATGTGTTTGGGGAACTGTGAAGAGGAGGTTGAGAACCACTGTGTGTAAAATCACTGTAAACAATTCTTTATAAATTATAGTAAATATGAAAAAAGAGAGAACAAAATGTCAGCCATTGGCCTGACGGACATAATGGTATATTTGTTGGTTTCATGTTGTAAAATGCGACGATATTGTTGTATATTTTTGTGTGATATAAATGTAAACACCGTACGGAGAAAACATACATGCATATTATTATGAAACCTATGTCCACTTTATAATGCACTGTTAACGATGCTATGTGTCTTTGGTGACAGTGAAATCGCAGCTAATTTATTGATTTTAATTATTGATTGATTGATTGATTGATTGATTTAATCATGCGGTGTCCATGAGAATATAGTAATAATAAACGTGGGGTCAGTGGAATAAATGATATAATTTATTACATGGATGAATTGTTTCTGACTATTGCTGTCCTTCTCTACATGTATCCATTTAGTTCAAGCTCTGTTTTATAGCGGGTATGCTCATGCAGGGATGAGCACACACAGACATCAAAGGGGGCTTCAGCCCCTGCCCTTTTACCTGTCTGTAAAACAACTGCCCTCTCCAGATGCTGCACGAATGCAGCATTTACTCCTTTCCTTCCTTCATGCCATGCCGGAACAGCATTCAGAAGAATAGCTTTTCTCCCCCGAAGTCTCCTGAACTTGAACACAGTATTTTGCGTTGAACAAATTTGTTTAGAAATGCCCCCCGAAAATAGCTGATCTACAAGCTCTCAACGCATCGTTGTAGCGTGACACTTTGTTGTGAGCTTGTAGATCTACTATTTTCGTATTTATTTGTCCAAGAGTGCCTGCCCTCTTACTTACGGGATTTCAGCCCCTGCCTCTCTAACACGTCCCTGATAAAGTGAATGGCAAATCGAGTGGCAAAGTGAGTTTAATGTCGTTTAAAGTTATTTAATAGAATCAGACTTTTCTGTGTGGATGTATGGGCTGTCGAGGCCAGAAAGTAGTTTTTTTGCCACTCAGTAAGTAGACGTTCCAGCCTTCCGGGTATGATGATGATGTTGTTGTGCGCATATACGCTCTATTATGTAATCATATACGAAGAGGATTTGTGTGTGGGGAAAATAGCTGATCTATACAAGCTCATAATACGGCCTCCGGGTCGGCGGTGGCTCAGTGGTAGAGTGGCTGGATGGTAACCGCAAGGTTGCCAGTTCGAACCCGGGCTCCCCCAGAGTTAGTGTCGAAGCCCTATAATTGCTCCTGATGAGCAGGTTGGTGCCTTGCATGGTTTCCGCCGCCATCGGTGTATGAATGTGTGTGTGAATGGGTGAATGTGCAGCTATGTAAAGCTGTATAAATTTACCATGCATTTACCACATTTACCATTTAGCATGACTCAGCACGCATGGCTTGTTTATATATTTTGTAGTCCGGCAGCCAAACAGACTTTTTTTTGTTGAAGTGGGAAATGGGGTATTTATTAAAATATAGTTTGTAGTATTCCCACATTCACCAAACCATGTGGTGACCAGCTGTCAGCATTGAGAAATGTAGTAATCGTTTCTACTAGGGGGGCTGTGGATACAGTATGTGACCATACCTGTCCATTATAAAAAATAGACTACTGGAATATTTTGTGGACACTGAAATATTGTTTTCTATTTAAAGGTAATAATCTAATGGGCACATTAGGCAGTCATGTGGTGTATATGAAATTAACCTTTGCTGCGTGCGTGCGTGCGTGTCGGCATCAATCATAACCGTAAAATCTGACACACTGTCAAGGCTGTCCATCACACGCGCACATACAGTTAATATCACATGATTTCTCTCCTGCATTAGGTTAAATATTGCATAAGGTTTCATCAGAAGTCTATTCTTAGGGCGGCTGTGGCTCAGGAGGTTGAGCAGGTTGTCCAATGATCCGTGGGTCGGCGGTTCGAATCCCGGCTCCTCCTCCTGTCCATGTCCGTGTCCTGGCAAGACGACACTGAACCCCACGTTGCCTCCAATGAGTTGGTCGGTGTGAGCTCGCCACCGCCGGTGTGTGAATGTGGGAAGTGAGGACGCTGGCGTCGCTTCACCTCCCAATGAATGAACCATTGTAAAGTGCTTTGAGCACTTGGAAAAGCGCTATAAAAATGCAATTCTTGTCGTAAGTATTGTGTTTCGTTGTCTCTGTGTTGTCGTTACCTTCACCTTTTGGCGTGAACTAATGAGAACGTGCGCTCGCCAAGGTTGTTCGGCTCGCCTGTAATTAGATTGAGTAACAGCTGTGTGTGTGTGTGTGTGTGTGTGTGTGTGTTGTCTAAAGTGACCGATGGTTCTGACCCTGTCTCCACCAGTATGTGACAGGCCAGTATAGACTGCTATAGCAGTCTCATTTAATGACCCGACAGCAAACATTATACACACACACACACACACACACACACACACACACACACACACACACACACACACACACACACACACACACACACACAGCCATCCTTATAGGGCTTTTAAAAACATGAAATAAAAGGAATGAGGAATCTCCCTGGGCTGTATAATAATATGCTATGGTTCTCAAAACATGTCAATTAATGTGGCGTGAGTAGGGAGTTGAGGTTTTGTGGGGGGTGGAGGTAGAAGTGTGACTTAGGCAACAGCCCAGCTTTAATGATCTTAAATCCCTTTATTTTAAATTGTTTTGTAGAAATAGTACAACATAAACATTTATTTATAGTTATTACTGTACAATACTTTAAAACAGTTGTCAAGTTGCACACATGCTTAAAATAGCTCTTGTTTGCGCCGCCCTCGTTGGAAACAATGTATTTCCAACTCCAGCTTGTCTCAGTTCAGGCTGCATGAACAGCGCTCGGTTTCTGCCCCCTCTATAGACCGATTCACAGAGGGGTGCCCTGGGCGCGGCCATTACTGAGGGGTAATCCATGGAGCAGGTGCTCCGTAGGCCAGGTGTAGCTAATCAGTGCTGCAGTACTCAGTGGTACACCCTCAGTAATGGCCGCACCCAGGAAACCCTCTGTGAATCGGTCTATATCGCAACTCTTCTATTAGATGGCAAAAGTGTGAGGTTAAAAGATTAAATTAAATGCATAACATCGTTAACAAGGGGTTTAGTAATAGTATAGCATAGGGCAACATACGTGGACATTCACGTCGCCCAGAATCAGAGCTTGGTCGTAGTTAGTTAGTTGTGGTGTTGGTGAGGAATGCGGAAGATTGAGCTATAAAGTCCTTGTGATACTTTGGTGGTCGGTATCAATTCAAAGTGGGCTAACAGAGTCTACTTTGATCACTTGCACCTCAAAGCTGGTAACTCTGCTGTAATGTTTTCACTCAGTCCTGGGTGCTGTGTGGATTCCTTTATAATTAGAGCTTGACGTATCAGACCTCAGGAGAGAGAACGACAGGATGTTGTAATAGTTGGATAGACAGCATAGTTGCTGTCGGGTGGAAACTGGAAACCCATATATATATTTAAAAAAAAAACGTTCTTCCAATGTTTCAGTTACAACTATTACACAATCTCCCAATGCTAGAGTCTGGAACTACACTAACACTACACATCCAAACAAGGATAAGCTGCCATTTCCGTTCACAAAATATAAAAATATCTTTACATTTTATTTTTTTATTTCCATTTATTCTAAGCAGCAGCTGGCTACATATGCTTAGATGATTTTGGATAAGACTGTAAAACAGAAGTGGGGAGGAGGCTCCACTCCCGCTTTATATTTTACTCGTGATCAGAGCTTCCGTTGCTCCAGACTGTATGACGGAAGCATTTATATTTTACTCGTGATCAGAGCTTCCGTTGCTCCAGACTGTATGACGGAAGCATTTATATTTTACTCGTGATGAGAGCTTCCGTTGCTCCAGACTGTATGACGGAAGCATTTATATTTTCCTCATGATCAGAGCTTGCTCCAGACTGTATGACGGAAGCATTTATATTTTACTCGTGATCAGAGCTTCCGTTGCTCGTCCAGACTGTATGATGGAAGCATTTATATTTTACTCGTGATGAGAGCTTCCGTTGCTCCAGACTGTATGACGGAAGCATTTATATTTTCCTCATGATCAGAGCTTCCGTTGCTCCAGACTGTATGACGGAAGCATTTATATTTTACTCGTGATCAGAGCTTCTGTTGCTCCAGACTGTATGACGGAAGCATTTATATGTTACTCATGATCAGAGCTTCCGTTGCTCCAGCCTGTATGACGGAAGCATTTATATTTTCCTCATGATCAGAGCTTCCGTTGCTCCAGCCTGTATGACGGAAGCATTTGAACATTGCGAGAGAGAGGCAACAGTCTGGCAACGCAAGGCCAATCAGAGAGTGAAAGATGTCCGATAATTATTAGTGTAAGTGTCACAGTAAGCCGCCAAGCGCTGACTCATGATTTGTCTGCGGGCGACAGAGCTGGGATTGGCCCGTTGTTGGCGAGAAAGCTTCACGCGTTACACGTACAGTACCTACATGAAAAAGTCCAGTCAGTAAATCAGACAGTCTGGGAGGAGGCCAATTATGTAGACTTGTTCTGTCATGTGCAAATGGATGGATGCCAACACGAGTGTGTGTGTGTGTGTGGGGGTGTGTGTGTGTGTGTGTGAGTGTGAGTGTGAGTGTGAGTGTGAGTGTGAGTGTGAGTGTGAGTGTGAGTGTGAGTGTGAGTGTGTGTGTGTGTGTGTGTGTGTGTGTGTGTGTGTGTGTGTGTGGGAGTGCATGGTGGAAATGGACAGAAAAGAGAAGGTATGTCTGAGTCTGTCGGATTCCACGAAATAAGATAATAATTCCTTTCAGCTTAATTCTGAGTGTACAATATATTCTTCCCATCACATTACCCGTCCCTTTAATAAGGCGTGCGTGCGTGACTGCGTGTGACCGTGCATGCGTGCGTGTGCAGGCCTACGGCTTGGCTCAGGGCAGAGAGTGGGACAACGGGGGGTACGCTTGGTTTCGGCAGCGTGTGCGTCAGCGCCGGGAGTTCAACTTCAGGACTGCGGGTGACAAACACAGCCTTTATTAGTCACGATACATGTTTTAATCATCTAAAAGCCTACAGTATATTAATCTCAGAGGTATTCTGTAGGGAAAGGGAATAAACACCTAAGCGCCTGATGTAGAATGATATCAAAGCTCGGACGGATAACACAGGATGAGTCACACAGAGTATTTCTATATAAGCAGTATTGATACATTGCATATCGTTGGTTGATCAACTAATAGTTATTGATACATGCATATAGTTGGTTGATCAACTAATAGTTATTGATACATTGCATATAGTTGGTTGATCAACTAATAGTTATTGATACATTGCATATAGTTGATTGATCAACGCAGGAGAGGAAAAGGCAGTATAGTGAACATATCAGCAGACCCCCCCCCCTCCCTCCCTCCCTCAGCGTGGAATCTTTTCCTATTGGAATCAATTTCTAATGAAAATTATGACCTTTGACCTTTAACCCTGATGAAAGTAATTAAAATGCCTGTAATATACAGTATATATATTTTTGTGTGATCATTAGAATGTCTCTATAGAACTATGTTTTATTTATTATTGTGAAAGATATCCCCCAAATGTAAATTATTAATGTATTATTATTATTTTAATAATTATCATAAATGTGCATAAATCTCTTTACATAATTTCCTCTGATAAGTCCTAGTAGTACAAAATAGTAGTAAGGTTGAATTAAGCTATTTTGGGGCGAGAACCCCTTTTGGTGTTAGCATTATGCTATGCTTTAGCTATTTAAAAATAGCAGATCTACAAGCTCATAGCGCGCCACCGAGTGGCGCGCTACGAGCTTGTAGGTCTGCTATCTTTGAAAATTCGAAGAACCACTGACATAGAAACATAGCCTTTTCAGAAAACTGTCAGGATGTAGAAGACATTTTTAGAATCTGATCTCAGGTCAGAATGGAAACTGTCAGGATGTAGAAGACATTTTTAGAATCTGATCTCAGGTCAGAATGGAAACTGTCAGGATGTAGAAGACATTTTTTAGAATCTGATCTCGGGTCTAAATGGGTTAATCCGGGTGTGACAGGGTTAAGAAAGTCCACAACCTACGCACCAAACGGAAGGCGGACAGCTATTGTTTTCACCAAACGGAAGGCGGACAGCTATTGTTTTCCAATGGAAGGGAATCGGGCACCTTGCTGCTGTTAGCCTTGACAGCATTAATTAATTCCTTTCTCTCCATCTGGGCTTGAGATCCAGGATGTTATCGAGGGAGGTGTTTGTTTGTTGTCATGGATGGAAACCAACTGTGTCAATATGGACTTTGTACAAAACGTCTTCTCTGTGAATAGAGAATAGTGTTGACGATGAGCCAAACTCTAACTTCTTCAAATGACATGAAGATATTTGATGATAACCTTTGAAATGGAGCACTCTCAGCACTGAGTGCATAAGAGTTATCCATTTAATATAAGTGACAGATGGCTGGCGGTAATTGGGGCAAAACATTTTAAATCATCATAACTTTTTTTAATTTAAAACGCTTAAAGGACCACTTCACCACTTTTCAACCTATCTTCATATAATAGGTCCTCACTAATAATCATAAAAAATTGCATGATTTATTTCCTATAATTATCAGTCTGTGTCTCATAGGAGGGCTGTGGGCAGTTTAGAAACTGTGTTCCAGTGACATCATCATTAGGCAGATCTTTTTTTTTTTTACAAAAATGTTTAGATTTTCATTATCGTGAGAACGATGTCTTCCATTTTTACATTGCAACTTTTCAGGACTAGAAAGCCTGCAGTTTCTATTAGCTTGTATTCCCCATCGATGATGTCACTGGAAGACGGTTTCTGAACTGCCCACAGCCATTCTATGAGACACAGGCCGAGTAGAAAGCACCATTGTTTTCATGATTATTAGTGAGGACCTATTATATGAAGATAGGTTGAAAAGTGGTGAAGTGGTCCTTTAACGCTGCACTGTGTAACTTTTCATATTCTACCCCGGATTTGAACCCGGTGCTCCGGCCTGCTGAAATGTTTACCACTGAGCCAATAGAGCAAGTGTATAGTGTCCGCTTGCTCAGGGGATAAATTTAATCTTGAGCTTCAGATCAAAATGTGTGTCAAACTAGAAACCGGATGGTGTCAAAGGTCATGTCTGCACCTATAGACACCAGTGTTGTTTTTGGCAGCAAGTTTTAGTCATAGTCTTTTGAATAGTTTTAATTTAGTTTTAGTTACATTTTAGTCCCCTGGAATGTTTTGGTGTTTTAGTGTCTAAGTCGACGTCATGAGATTTTAGTCGACTAAATCTACGGTTGATTTAGTCGACTAAAATGTATTTCGGCGGGCCTTGATGCTGTCGTAATGGCTGATTTTACGCTTGCTGAAAATAGCCGATCTACAAGCTCACAGCGCGTCGTTGTGAGCTTGTAGATCTGCTATTTTCAGCATGCAACCAAGTGTAAAATGACCTTTACTGGATCTCTTGTCCACTAGTCCCTTCCTAACAGTTTAGTTTTTCACAATTGACAAAATTGTTGGTATATTTCGTCTTGGTTTTAGTCATCATAGCTTAGTTTTCATTTAGGTTCCATTTAGTTCAGTGAAAAAAGGTAGTCGACGAAATTTTTTCGTTTAGTTTTAGTCGACGATATCAACACTGATAGACACAAGATCTAAATGTCTCGATAGAATAGCGGGTAGACCAAATACAACCACCCAGAATCTATAAGTTATATTGTGTTAATTTAATTAACATACAAAATTATGTTTTATTAATTTAAAAAAGTTACATAGTGCCATGTTAAGCCCTAGTTGAACTGGGGAAAACAAGTATTTAACCGTTTCAGTTCATACGACGCCTGAGGCCGTCATAAGGATTCCGAAAAATTAGTGCCTACGACGTCTGTGGACGTCCTAGCGACGTCCTAGTGACACGGGGCGAGATAAGAATATTCCGAATTTTTCCTATTTTTTTTTTTGGCATTTCGCTTTTCGCTTTCCGTACGCTAACGCTCTGTGCAACTATTAGCTTGTTATTGACTCCCATGTTAGCGCGGCGGAAAGAATGACTCGTATCTCCTAATCCAGGGCACTCTCCGTGGTGATGAATGGATCGATATGCTGGCGCTTCATTTCTGCTCATCCGTCTCTCCCGCAAAATATGAACGCTTTTTGGAGCGTAAAAAAATAAATTAAGATGATCGGGGATGTGAGGTCACTTTGTAAAGTCAACTTTTTTAGGAAAGTGTTTCCGGTTCATGGCTTTCAGAGTAAAAGCGATCAGACAACTCTGGCACCCCGGAGCTTCTATTTTGATGCACTTCCGGCACTAAATGTGTTTTAATAAGATGTTTCATTCATCATAATGTTAAATTATATATATCCATTTTGATCTGGGAACGATTCTACGAATGTCTTCTTTATCCTGACAGTTTTCTGAAAAAAACGTTCAAAATGATATGTAATTGGCCGCCGACCCCCATCTGAAAATATGTTGTTCTAGGGACCCCCCAGAAACACAGATTTGAGTTAAAAACGTTCACTCTGAAAGAATATGGTGATTTGCACCACATTTTCACGATTTTTCAAAAATAGCAGACCTACAAGCTCATGTGCCATGCTACGAGCTTGTAGATCTGCTATTTTTCAATAGCTAAAGTATAACATAATGCTTTAAAACACCAAGTCTTAGTCTTTCATTCATCAAAATGTTAAATGATTAATTGAATACCGAACCCAGTAATAAGTGCTTTACTAGAATCACTTCCAAACCTAATGGATGCCGTCGGCTCCTCCCACTGGCCACAAACAAAACAAAACAAACGAGGCACAATTGACTGCGATCACTTAGTGGAATCTGACGTATTGATTCTATGCACAGTTCAATATGACGTATTGATTCTGACTGAACCACACGTACCATGACGAAGGATTGGAAGAGGGATTTCTCACTGCCATGACGAGCTTTCAGCCTCTTCTAAAGAAGGACGATATATTTGCACTCCCTAAAACAGCAGTGCCTTGCCAAAAGGCACAAAGCATCCGTGTCATTTTAAATTGAGCTAAAAAAACATTATTATATATACTGTGGCTATTCAAAAACATCTACAAGCTCATCGCGTCACTTCGCGCTGCGCCTTGAGCTTCTAGATATGCTAACGTTGAGTCTTTGCTTCTGGGGGGGGGGGGGGGGGGGGAGGGGGTGGTCCCTGGACCATAGACCATAATAATTTTGAGATGGGGGTTCCGTGGCCAAATACATCATTTAAATGTTGGGGGTTCTTGACATTTGTGAACTATACTGTCCTATAGAAACGGTTCAGAAATCTGTTTGGATTTAGCAGACGGTGATGTTTGTCCTTGGCTGCATAGCATGTTGAATAGATAATAAATAATGGACCTTGATGTGAAAAAGGTTGAAATCCACTGATGTGTAGATCAAATGTCACTGGACTGAACTGAACATGGAAGAGGTCTGTCATCAGGGACGTGCAGAGAGTGTTTGAGGGGCAGGGGCTGAAATCCCGTTAAGAGGTCACTTTTGGCCCAAAATAGCTGATCTACAAGCTCACAACGCGTCGCGCTGAGCTTGTAGATCTGCTCATTTCGGGCGCAACCCAGGACTCTTCATCTACTGGAGTTGCGGTGTAACGACATGGATTTCTAAACAAATTAGTTCAATGCAAAATTCTGCATTCCAAGTTCAGGAGACTTCGGAAAAAAGGTATCCTCCTGAATGCTGCCGTCCGGCATGGTATATGGAAAGGAGAGGAGTGGCATTAGCATTTCTTTCAACATGTAGCAAATGCTATACATTCGTGGTCTGGAGAGGGCAGTTGTTTTACAGACGGGTTAAGGGCTCCAGGTGCATCAGAGACTGTTGTGTCTGACATCAGTGCATGTTGAGAATATCTCCATATTTTGTATTTTGTGCATTTGACGACCGGGTCCGCGGTGACGGTTTCCACGAGGGAGGACCAATGTGCATTTGACTCCGCGTAAATGTGTAGTGGTGGCTCCACCCATTATGTAAATGTTTAGTGGCTCCGCCCATTCATTATAGGCAGATTTAATGGCATGCAAGACTGTAAACCACACTGTACTACGTGACCCATTATCAGAGTGCATTGTGGGAGATCTTCAGAGAACACTGCATCATGGAGAGCGAGAGAGAGGGAGAGAGAGGGAGAGAGGGAGAGAGAGGGAGAGAGGGAGAGAGAGAGAGAGAGAGAGAGAGAGAGAGATGGATTGTAAGGCCAGACATTTATTGTGTCTCTCTCCATTAGCTCAAATGAGAGATGGTGCTTCTTGGACGTCGTGTCCCCCCCCTCCCTCTCCACCCCCGGCTTCTTGGACGTAATGCCCACCCCCACCCCGTGGGCGCAGCATGGAGACTCCCTTGGGACCATCCTTTGCTTTGGTTTATTTAGGATATATATATTTATACAGCCATCGTCTGCTTGTGTCAAACGCTATAGAGCACAGGGTAGTGGGGAAAAAATGGGTTGCAAAATCGTGGGATAAAAAATCAACTATGGGTGCTCAATGGAGGTGCAGAAAAAGTGTAAAAAGCCGGCTGGTGCTTCAAAGATCACAGAGACTGAAATGCTGAAGAAATCTCCCCCCCCCCCCCCTCTCTCTCTCTCTCTCTCTCTCTCTCTGCCTCCCTCTGTCTCTTTCTCTCTCTCTCTCCCTCTGTCTCTTTCTCTCTCTCTCTGCCTCTCTCTCTCTCTCTCTCTCTCTCTCTCTCACGCACACGCACACACACACACACACACGCACACGCACACACACACACTCTACTCAGACTCTCTCTTCGGGGCCCCGAGGCAGTACTTTATTACTGTCGGTGATTGAAGACGGGAACATTCATTGCAGTAGGAGTTATTAGTACAGCTCCAGTAGACGATTAGCTACAACTCCCCACAACACGCTACAGACTAGATCTGTGTTGTTTTTGGCAGGACATTTTAATTTTAGTTTTAGTCTCTTGAATAGCTTCCATTTAGTCTTTATAGTCACATTTTAGTCACCTGGAATGTTTTAGTGTTAGTCTAGTTTTAGTCGACTATATATCATGAGATTTTAGATAGACCCGTTGGGGCTGTAACTCTCTGAGTTTGAACCCTGTGGGCTCCCCCAGAGTTAGGGCCGATTCATACTCTTTCGGCTCGTCATAAATTTTCAGTAGCACCGAAGAGCCGACTTTAGGACGGTACCCGCCCCCCCGAACCTCAAATGACGTCACATTGTAGGCTCTACAGCGCCGAACCGACTTTTCTTCGGCTCTAAAATAGGAGTATGAATCGGCCCTTAGTGTTGAAGTGTCCTTGAGCAAGACTCTGAACCCTGATGTGCTGGTTGGTGCCTTGCATGGTTTCCTCCGCCATCTGTGTATGAATGTGTGTGTGAATGTAATGCACAATCTATGTAATATAAATGCACTATTTACCATGCCAACTCCACACAGAAAGGCCCTATTTGCCAGAACGCACCCAGGGTATGGGCGCTGCAGTGCACAGTAATTTCACGGGGCCGTGCCCGTGAAAATACACTTGCGTATAGTCCCCCCCCCCATCCCCCCCTCACCTTCTCCGTGTGTCCAACATAAACGCACGAAAATGAATTACTAGGCACGTCAGTCGCTGCCCATCTGAAAAGGCCTTAATAATGAATTGTTGGACCAGAAAGAAATGTGGTACTTGTTTGCCATTGACTTTACGCAGGAGTGTGCATGCATTCGCTGCGTGAGACAGCTGAGATATGTATCGACTGTTTGTGGAGTGTTTTTAATTTCTTTATTATTTTTTCACCTCGTCTTCAACGAGTCTCAGACTTTGACGTGCGGCTTCCTCCAGCTAAGATTTCCCAGAATGCTTTGCAGCCAGAGGGGCTGATATTTCACAGTGCACAGGAAACGCTGGCTGTCAGGACGTGGCCGTGGCCTTCTGTCAGGACTGTTAGGCCTTCGTTCTAATTGAATGAAATAACAAGGTTTGTTTTTCTGCTTCACGTCAACAACAAGGTCTTGAAATACCAGCTCTGTAGCGGTGAGATGCTGGACAGGATGGCAGCTGTGTGGGAGTGGAAAATCATTGCAATTCACCCTTTGTCAAGTCCCGCCCGTGGTTCTGCCCCTCTTCGCACCCATTGGTTGCCGTTTCGTGGTTGGACAAAAATCCCCTCTCTCCATCCACTATACCATTGAAATAACATGTTTTTCAGTTGCTTCGTATTGATATTCCGTGCACTCAATTCTTATTCTAAACTTGGTGTCAGTAAAAAGGAACATCACAGGTGCAGCATGGTGACTGCAGGGCAGATCATGTTGGTTTTTAGTTTTATCCAAAAATGATGTTTTAGCTAAAAAGCTAAATGTGAGTTTATCTTCAAAATACTTATGTATATGAATTGATTCCTTTGCATCCAAACGAAGCAGCGCTGCTTGCGACGTGCACTGTGCATGTACAGTAACAGGCTTTCCATTTCCTCTTAAAAATACCTCCCTTATTTTTACTGTACGATGTGACCTATTATGAGCTTAAAGATGGAGTGCCATGAGTTTTGTATTGTTTTCCATTGTAATAATGTGACAAAGTATATGATGGTTAAGAACATGTCCACCTCCTTGTCCTGTTTACTATGAGCAGCACAGATGTTTATTTGAGCGGGAGTCTCTCTCGGCTCTTTTACAAGGTGGTGCTGACGGCGTAGAAAGAACAATAAAGTAAAATAAAGTAATCAATCATAAAGTAACAACTGGAAAGGTAATATAAAAAGAAACTTAAATAAATGAGGATAATAAATCACCAGAATATTCACGCACGCACAGATGTACAGTGGTTAAAACTTTGTAATGTCAGGTGCGTGTGTGCGTGTGTGCGTGCGTGCGTGCGTGCGCGGCCACACAGCCTGTCTTTTGTCTGGAGAGTAACTGACGATCCATCACTCTGTGTTTGTCGACAGACAAAGTGATTGACATTCCTGTTGTCTTAATTTCCCACTTGATCAATAATATGCATCTCATATTGATTTAACATTCTGTACTGTCTCACTTATCACACACGCACACACACACACACACACACACACACACACACACACACACACACACACACACACACACACACACACACACACACACACACAGCAGCTGCAGCTATTTTACAGGCTTGACACTTAAAACACTTGTTTTGTGTGGAGTGATTTGTGACAGAGCGGTTAGCAGCGAGAGTGAGAGTGAAGATGTATTAGGCGGTAGTGAGTGAGCTGAGGTGGTTCGGGCATCTGGTTAGGATGCCTCTCGGGCGTCTAGGGAGGTCCTCGACACACGGCAGACCAAGGTGAAGTTGGAGGAAATACATCGACTCACTGGCCTTTGAACGTCTCAGAATCCCCCAGGAGGAAGTCACTAATGTTGCTCTGGAGAGGGAAGTCTGGAGCACTCTGGTGGAGCTGTTGCCCCCGCGACCCGACTACGGATAAGCGGTTGAAGATGGATGGATGGATGGATGGATGGATGGTAGTGAGAGCATGAGCCATGCTGTACGGCTTGGAAACGTACAGACTGACTCCCGGTCGCTGCCCACACAGAAGACAAAACTCTGATGCTGGTATTCAAAGCAACCAAGGGTATGGCTCCCCCATATCATTCAAGTATGATCAAACCCTATATACAAACCCTCCAGCGCACTCAGATCAGCCAACGCAGGGAAGCTGGAAGTACCCACACCAAAAACGCTGGGACAACGCTCCACACGTCCCAAACTCTTCTCCCTTCTGGCTCCAAAACTATGGAATGCACTTCCCATTACAATCAGAACTGCCGCCTCTCCAACTCCAATCTTCCGCCGTAGTCTGAAACCACACCTTTTCAGACTCCATCATGGCACGTAGCACTTGCCCTACCCCCTTAGATAGCACGTTTTGCTGCTGGACGTGGCAGAATTGAGGTATTATACCGATGATACTAATTAAGGCTCTCTTCCATAATAGTGTTCTCAAACGTTTTAATTTCAAGGAGCCCCGGCCGCAACTCTGAGAGGGTACAAATGGAACCAGATGGACCCGTAAGGGTCCATTTGGTTCCATGTGTTACACTCTCAGAGTTCCACACCCGCACGGGGCCATTTGGAACCCACTCAGGGACACTTTGAGACCCACTGGTGTAGCAGAGTGGTTCCAGTGAGCCAACATGCACTCTGACTAGAATGGAACAGAGCCTTCATTTGTATCACACTGTCACCACTATTTGCAAATTACAATTTACAATGTAGTCATTTATCAGATGCTCTTAATCAAGCAAGTAAGAACAACACATGGAATACATACGTAAATATATAGAAATAGTCATCAAGGATCATAAGCAAGCTAATAAAATCCTAACATCCGTCTATCAGTGGAATATCCGTACAATGAGACTATGAGTATAATATAGAGTGCTATGTAATGTCTACATAAAATGCTATCTAATTTACATACTTTAGCCTTTGCATACGCACGCACGCACGCACGCACACACACACACTGTGGATGGCATCGTGATCGTCCATCAATTAAATCACCTCCTCCCCCATCGAGCCAGCTGTAATGTGATTGCACAGTGGGAGGTCAGCCCCCCCCCCCCCCCGTACTCATGCTGTGATGCGATTGGCTAACAGGAGGCCAGGCAGGGATGGCCGTCCCGGGCCAGATGATTGTTAGTGACGCCATGGCAACCAGCACCACCTGTCACTTAGCCAAGGCCACTCCCCCCCCTGTGCTCATGCTATAATGTGATTGGCTGACGGGAGCACCTGTCACTCAGCCAGGCCCCTCCCCTCCCCCCCTGTGCTCATGGTATAATGTGATTGGCTGACGGGAGCACCTGTCACTCAGCCAGGCCCCTCCCCCCCTGTGCTCATGCTATAATGTGATTGGCTGACGGCAGCACCTGTCCACTCAGCCAGCGCAACAACGAAGAACAGCTGTGACTGATGACAGATAAAATACTCACATGTTTTACTTAAGTAAATCAAAGTAGAAGTACTGACAGACAGACAGACAGACAGACAGACAGACAGACAGACAGACAGACAGAGTGGACGATTTCTACATGCGACCATTTAATTTAGCTGCAGTTTATTTACAGATCTCTCCTCTCCTCTCCTCTCCTCTCCTCTGGGCCTATTAAGGCATAATTGGAGCCAAGCTACTTAGCGCTGATGAGATCAATGCAGGGAGACCGGCAGTGGATACACACCGTTTTCATTAGCCACACACACACACACACACACACACACACACACACACACACACACACACACACACACACACACACACACACACACACACACACACACACACACACACACACACACACACACACACACACACAGGGACAATCAATACGGCTACATCTGCCCAGGAAGAGGAAAGAGTACACCATTTTGTCGCTGGCAGGTGGAGACCATGCGTCACAGAACTGTCACTTTTTAGGAAATGGGGGGAGGAGGCGGGGTTGGGGGGGGGGGGGGGGGGGTGTCTGTGTTCCAATGGATCACAGGCAGTTGAATGGAAGGATTTGATGCGTTCATGTTGTCTGATATGAAAACTCCTCATGTCCTTAATGTCAATATTGGCATCAGACCCGGCCAGAAATCCATGCAGTATTATCTTTCTAAATGTTTGATTAAAGTTAAAGGAGAATTCCATGCTATAAGGCTTTCTTACCTTTCTTACCTTTCTTTGTAGTCGTTACATCCCCACCAAAGAGGTCCAGGTGTTTTTTGTGCAAAAACTCCTTATTGGCTATTTCCCCTACCATAAGCCCTCAATGAATTGCATTGAATGGAATGGGAATTGAATGGGGCTATGGGGTGTTGGGAAATTATTTACATTATGAAGAGAGGATATATACAAGAATTTGCATTCAATTCAATGCAATTCATTTATAGCCTGGTTAATAAACCAGACCGAATCAGCCGTTGGCAAAAATAAATTGCCTGCCGGCGGATTACGGTCTGGAGAGGCTCAATTGTACGCCCATTTCCTATACACCAGAGAAATGGGGCGGCCAATCGGGACACGGTATGCAATATGGGCGGGCTTTGGTACAGTGACTTTCAATGCTTGAGACCTTTGACTGACAGTAGCTCTGACCAATTGCGTCAAAGAGAAAATGTTTCAACCCGCCCCCCTGGAAATGAAATCCAAGCTGCGATATTAGTCTGGTTTATTAACCAGGCTAATTCATTATAGGGCTTATGGTAGGGGAAATAGCCAAGAGCTTTGGTGGGGACGTAACAACTACAAATAAAGGTAAGAAAGCCTTTTAGTATGGAATTCTCCTTTAAGTGGGCTCCTCACAGTATAAGCAACATTCTACTGTGTGTGTGTGTGTGTGTGTGTGTGTGTGTGTGAGTGTGTACGGTTGTAATGCACGTAACTCAAGAACCACCGACTTAAAATTCGACACACGCGTTCCACACCCCCGCAGGGAGTGCAGTGCCCGGTATCGAGTCGGTCGGACCCAC
Organism: Protomyctophum parallelum; assembly: GCF_964188405.1. Taxonomy (NCBI): domain Eukaryota; kingdom Metazoa; phylum Chordata; class Actinopteri; order Myctophiformes; family Myctophidae; genus Protomyctophum; species Protomyctophum parallelum. Next base: position 10,283,150 of record NC_139707.1, read on the forward strand.
GGTTGTCCAGAACCGCCACAAAAGGCTCTGCTCAAGCTCTGCCAGTGCAGGGCCTAATGAGCCCAATTCCTCTCACCTGTGTGCAATTCCCAGCCTCTGCCTCAGCCAAATGATTGCTATGGCAACCCCACACCTGCCAATTGATTACTTAACCAGTCCACTTTTCACAGTCAGTTTGCCTTCTTCAGACACAGGCATGATGCAGAGATCTCCGAGTCTCACACGATCTCAATCTGGGACACGGACAGACAGTTAAAACGGGTGCCATGACAACAGGTATTATTGGTTCCCAAGTTGCATCATTCCTAAGTAGGCTGGTGGCCGACGGGCACGTACAGGTCAAGTGGGTTCTCAATGTGGGGACCGGGGACCCACAGGATGTGTGTGTGCGTGTCTCCTCGACCACCTGTACTCTGTCATCTCCGCCCTCTGCCTCCTTGGGGCATGTCACCTGTTGGCGTGTGTGCGTGCGTGCGTGCGTGCGTCTCCCTCACAAGTACAGTAGTATTTGAGAACATTATGTGAGGATATTTATCTCAATGTCCCGCTCCTTCACAAGATTCAGGTTACACTACAGTGTTTCTGATTTAAGAATTAGGCTGGTCGTGTCTGACTTAACGGCTGATTTAAGAACTAAAAAGTTATGATTTCAAGACTAGTTTTAGACACTGATTTAAGCGCCAGCCCTCGCCCAGCAGTCTGCCGTCACGCATCCGCCCTAAAGGAAGGGCGAGGTGGCTTCTCGCCCTCAGGGCGTCTTACTGGTGTATTTACAGTGTCAACGTCACTTGATAGAAACATGTGTGCAGTAAAGGCTGTTCCAAGCTGCATGGGCTAACAGGAGAGAGAGAGAAACAGACCCATCTGTCTGGTTAACAAACCCCTGGCAGAGCGAGCAGACCTGCCCCCCCCCCCCCCCGCCGCCCCTCCAGGCAGCCCCCGTCAACCCCCCCCCCACCACCACTCTGTTACTACACCGCTGCTGCCGTTGCTTTACGACGCTGTCGCTTAAAAATGACACACGGCCCGGTGCGAGGAATTAGCCTGCCAATATCCCATGGTGCACGCACGCACACACGCACGCACGCACACAGTCCACCTTTGGTCATCCATCTCTGTCTCCGTTGCTTGGGTTGCCTCCTCAGCAGCTGTGTGTGTGTGTGTGTGTGCGCGTGCGAGTGCGTGTCTGTTGACCGGCGTCACTGTGGGTTATTTATTTGATAATTTTTTGCCAGCTTTACGTCTGTCATGAATCAAAGGAGGGGCCACGTGTGACAGTATATTGGCCCTCACTATTAAAGGGTGTGCGCGTGTGCGTGTGTGTGCGTGCACAATTGACAGAGAGAGAGAGGGCAGCAGACATGACAAATAGAGAGGCGCTCACATTGACAAACACCATTTCATTCTCTCCACTCCTCCTTTCCTCGCCTTTTCCTTTCTTGACTTTTCATTTCTCCCTCCCTCCCTCTTACTCCTCCTCCTCCTCTTCCTCCTCCTCCTCCTCTTCCTCCTCCTCTTTTTCCTCCTCCTCTTCCTCCTCCTCCTCTTCCTCCCCTTTTCTTTTCCTCTCACCTAACCCCGCCCTCTTTTCTGCGTGCGTGCACATCTTTTTATTATTTAAAGAGAAGATGCTAAATAAGATGCTGAGCCCCTGGTACCTCCCTCTCCCCCTCCCTCCCCAAAGTAATCCCTTATGAACAGACACATTACTAATTAAACCATTACTTAATAATTGATTAATAACTAATTATAACTCACTGCTGGAGACGGGCTTATGACTCCCCAGAGACATTACACTACTGTACATAGTGTACAGACAGGGGGGGGGGTGGAGTGGGGGTAGGAGTTTAATACGTTTTATACTTCATCCATCCTACTCTTCTTTTCTTTCTTCGTTTTTTTGTCTTTCAAATAAGGTTCGAAATAAACTCATTGATTGATCCTGCAAACCATTTGAAGGTAAATCAGCTTGAAGGGAAATAGCCCAATCAGACCCCTTCTTACTAAATGACATGTGTTGACAGATTGCATACATTTCAGTGCTAACCATTTTACTAAGTGTTGAGGGTCTAAGTGGTTATGACTCATTTTAAGAATGTTTCAAATGTTACAGCTTTGAAGAATTAACCCACATTTGGTAACTCGTCTCAGGTTTAATCAACATAATAAGGAAAGAAGGAGGACCCCAGGATGCATTTAGAAACTTTAATTAAAGACAATAGACAGATTGTTGCCAACATCCTGAACAAAACCCACCGTCGGTCCAACGCCATGCAGTATGTTGTTGCTGCCGTCGTTGGGACTGGGAATCGTCAACGTCGCGACCATAGGCGGATTTACCATTGGGCTATAGGGTGGGCTGCAGCCCGGGGGCACTTTAAAAAAAATAAGTTTTCTTTATCATTTTAAATTGTAAAGTATTGCAATCCAATTCAAGTGAGATTTACGTTTAGTTATTGCATATTTAGTATTATGGTTAACATTGAGAGCTTCTCCTCTGCTGTCTCTGTCTGTGTTGTGGGGTAGCTGTAAAAACCCCTGCCAATGTCGACTAGTTGTCTGCTTGCCTGCCTGCCTCTTTTGGGGGGGGGGGGGGGGGGGGGGGCTGGGTACCCCAAAATTACAGCAAAATTAAAACAAAATACAATATTTTTGGGGGGGCCCTTGGGAAGGTAAATCCGGCCCTGGTCGCAACATTGTCTGCAGTCCTCACAGAGACAGACACACTTAGGCCTCACTCACCCCCTGTCCCACGTCCCCCTGTCCCCATGCCAGCTATACCTACGCCTGTGTCCAGAATTAGGCCCAAGCATATAAGTCTGATGATAATGAGTCCTGTTGGAGTTGGACACTCATCTCTTCAGGGGAGTCAGGTGGGTCCGTCGCAGGGGAGTCCGGTGGGCCCGTCGCAGGGGAGTCCGGTGGGCCCGTCGCAGGGGAGTCAGTTGGGCCCGTGGCAGGGGAGTCAGGTGGGCCCACTTGTGGTGGTGTGGACCAGGCTTGTTGCGTTGGTGTGGACCAGGCTTGTTGCGTTGGTGTGGACCAGGCTTGTTGCGTTGGTGTGGACCAGGCTTGTTGCGTTGGTGTGGACCAGGCTTGTTGCGGTGGTGTGGACCAGGCTTGTTGCGTTGGTGTGGACCAGGCTTGTTGCGTTGGTGTGGGCCAGGCTTGTTGCGGTGGCTTGTTGCTTTGGCCATGTCTCGCAACCCCCGCCCCGCCCCGCATCTCGACCACCAATACAAACCGACTGCAAAAATAACCTTGATAAAAGAGAAAATACATCATAAAGGAATAATGAAACCAGATATAATCATTAAGGAATTTTATTTCCTTTCCATTGAGTTGCAAGATTTATTTTATTTTTTTCCAAAATGGCGCCATAACCATATCCATATATAGGCAGCGCCCCCCAATGTGACATGTGATATAACACAATTCTGTGTCCAGAATTAGGCACAAGCCTATAAATCTGATGATGAGTCCTGTTGGAGTTGGACCCGCCACTCATCTCTTCAGGGGAGTCAGGTGGGCCCATCACAGGGGAGTCAGGTGGGCCCGTTGCAAAGGAGTCAGGTGGGCCCGTTGTGGTGCTGTGGACCAGGCTTGTTGCGGTGGTGTGGACCAGGCTTGTTGCGTTGGTGTGGACCAGGCTTGTTGCGTTGGTGTGGACCAGGCTTGCTGCGTTGGTGTGGACCAGGCTTGCTGCGTTGGTGTGGGGCAGGCTTATTGCGTTGGTGTGGACCAGGCTTGTTGCGTTGGTGTGGACCAGGCTTGTTGCGTTGGTGTGGACCAGGCTTGCTGCGTTGGTGTGGACCAGGCTTGTTGCGTTGGTGTGGACCAGGCTTGTTGCGTTGGTGTGGACCAGGCTTGTTGCGTTGGTGTGGACCAGGCTTGTTGCGTTGGTGTGGACCAGGCTTGTTGCGTTGGTGTGGACCAGGCTTGCTGCGTTGGTGTGGGGCAGGCTTGTTGCGTTGGTGTGGGGCAGGCTTGTTGCGTTGGTGTGGACCAGGCTTATTGCGTTGGTGTGGACCAGGCTTGTTGCGTTGGTGTGGACCAGGCTTGTTGCGGTGGTGTGGACCAGGCTTGTTGCGTTGGTGTGGACCAGGCTTGTTGCGGTGGTGTGGGGCAGGCTTGCTGCGGTGGTGTGAGGCAGGCTTGTTGCGTTGGTGTGGGGCAGGCTTGTTGCGTTGGTGTGGACCAGGCTTGTTGCGTTGGTGTGGACCAGGCTTATTGCGTTGGTGTGGGGCAGGCTTGTTGCGGTGGTGTGGACCAGGCTTGTTGCGGTGGTGTGAGGCAGGCTTGTTGCGGTGGTGTGGACCAGGCTTGTTGCGGTGGTGTGGGGCAGGCTTGTTGCGTTGGTGTGGACCAGGCTTGTTGCGTTGGTGTGGACCAGGCTTATTGCGTTGGTGTGGGGCAGGCTTGTTGCGGTGGTGTGGACCAGGCTTGTTGCGGTGGTGTGAGGCAGGCTTGTTGCGTTGGTGTGGACCAGGCTTATTGCGTTGGTGTGGGGCAGGCTTGTTGCGGTGGTGTGGACCAGGCTTGCTGCGTTGGTGTGAGGCAGGCTTGTTGCGTTGGTGTGGGGCAGGCTTGTTGCGTTGGTGTGGACCAGGCTTGTTGCGTTGGTGTGGACCAGGCTTGTTGTGTTGGTGTGGACCAGGCTTGTTGCGTTGGTGTGGGGCAGGCTTGTTGCGTTGGTGTGGGGCAGGCTTGTTGCGTTGGTGTGGACTAGGCTTGTTGTGTTGGTGTGGACCAGGCTTGTTGCGTTGGTGTGGACCAGGCTTGTTGCGTTGGTGTGGACCAGGCTTGTTGCGTTGGTGTGGACCAGGCTTGTTGCGTTGGTGTGGACCAGGCTTGTTGCGTTGGTGTGGGGCAGGCTTGTTGCGTTGGTGTGGACCAGGCTTGTTGCGTTGGTGTGGACCAGGCTTGTTGCGTTGGTGTGGGGCAGGCTTGTTGCGGTGGTGTGGACCAGGCTTGTTGCGTTGGTGTGGACCAGGCTTGTTGCGTTGGTGTGGACCAGGCTTGTTGCGTTGGTGTGGACCAGGCTTGTTGCGGTGGTGTGGACCAGGCTTGTTGCGTTGGTGTGGACCAGGCTTGTTGCGGTGGTGTGGACCAGGCTTGTTGCGTTGGTGTGAGGCAGGCTTGTTGCGTTGGTTTGGGGCAGGCTTGTTGCGTTGGTGTGAGGCAGGCTTGTTGCGTTGGTTTGGGGCAGGCTTGTTGCGGTGGTGTGGACCAGGCTTGTTGCGGTGGTGTGGACCAGGCTTGTTGCGTTGGTGTGGACCAGGCTTGTTGCGGTGGTGTGGACCAGGCTTGTTGCGTTGGTGTGGACCAGGCTTGTTGCGGTGGTGTGGACCAGGCTTGTTGCGGTGGTGTGGACCAGGCTTGTTGCGGTGGTGTGGACCAGGCTTGTTGCGGTGGTGTGGACCAGGCTTGTTGCGTTGGTGTGGACCAGGCTTGTTGCGTTGGTTTGGGGCAGGCTTGTTGCGTTGGTGTGGGGTGGGTTAATCACAGGGAATCCTGCAGACACGGTTGGCACAAGACATTCAGGGCTCCATCTTGCGCCACCCTTATCCCTTATCCCTAAACTTATGCCATGTTTTACTATTTTGAAAATCATTTTCAAATAGTTCCAACTAGCCGATCTACATCTACATGTTGTGAGCTTGTAGATCAGCTATTTGAACTATTTTAAAAGTTGTTTTTTTTTAAAGTAAAAAATGAGACAAAGTGAATAGTCCGGCAGCCGACAGGCTTCTTTTGTTTAAAGCATGAAATTTGGTATATAGTCTTATTTTTAAATATTGTCTAGTATATACACATACATTGATGAATCCACTTGCTGACCGACTGTTAGTATTGGGCAATCTTTTTTATAGGGGTTTCTTGTGACCCTACCATTAACATCTTATAGCAGGCAAAAATATCCAATTTTCCTTTTGCTTGAAGTAGCATGTGACATGTCAAACTAGGGGGTTTTCAATCCATTCCAAGCATCAGTTTTTTAGCCCAATTAAGGAGTGTATTTTGTGTAAAACTAATGCTTGGAATGGATTAAGAATCATGAAAACACCCTAGTTTGATATGTCATATAAATAATCTCCATGAATTCAAGTCTCCATGGGGTGAGTAATCGATAGACAAGTAAGACAACATCTTTGGCGTGAACTCTCTCTTTAAGAAGGTTATACCTTCATAGCCATGGTTCATGACTCTCGTATTCATACGAGATTCATGGCTTAACTGCACCCTGTTTTTGGCGCTCGCTACATTTACAACTTTTACGTATATATAAACATTCGTATTTCAAATATAAAGTACTCACAATTTGTCCCACGGGTGTTAGTTAGTTGCTGCACCAGCGATTAGAATTGCTGCATCCCGCGTTGTTTAATAAAAAGCATTTTTATCCGAGCTGTTATTTTGCCATTGGCTTTCAACTACGTGCCCCTATCGGTCGGGAGGAGGGTGGCACTCGGTGTGTTCGATATAGGTACGCTGACCGCCCTGTTTATATATACGTAAAAGTTATAAATGTAGCGAAAAACAGGGTGCAGTTAAGTCATGACTGTCATGATAATCATCATGGAAGTCATGTTTCAGGGCTAATACCTTCAGTGAGCAAACAATATCGGCACCCTGACTGACTGACCAGAATGGCTTTCATCATCATCATATCATATCATCATATCATATCATCATACTATAATCATATCATACTATAATCATACTATAATAGAGCGAATGTCTGAATGTCTGTCTGAATGTCTGTCTGAATGTCAGAAACACCACCTTATCTCCTCATTGCATGCACCAATCGCTCCCACTTTTCACACAGGCATTGACCATAATAATATGGAGGTCTTAACAAAGCCATTTTTCCAATAAGATTAATAATTAATTTATTAGTGAATAAAAACCCGTTTATTTGTCCGTGGTCTATCTCCGCCCGAGCCACACTATTAGCACACATCTCTCCATGCCAAAAAATATCTGCACGCTCCCAGAATCCAGCTAGGCTACATTTTACCGACGCTACTGTCATATTTACTGTACAGATATTGTTTTTACATCACCACACGATCATGGAGAATTGTAACTTGAAGAATTGTGTGCCTGTGGAGGGGGACCCCGACTCAGTGGGCCGGGTGTGGGACGCATAATTCGATAGGTCACCGTTTGTAGTGTGACATAGGAAGCGAAACCCAGCCCCGTCGGAGCATCTGTTCTGTATCCGTGTTGGAAGTGAATGACCAGCGACACACAGCCAGGACTGCAGCCGCTACGAGGACACTGTTTGTGGGCTTATGATCAGCGACACACAGCCAGGACTGCAGCCGCTCCGACTACACTGTCCGCCCCCTCCTCAACCACCTCCTTCGCCGTGCATTACACATGGGCTACATGCACGCTCAAACCCTGGACACTGACAACGACAGCTTACAGCCCTGCGCGCACCCAGTGTGGCTGCGTGACACACTGAACAGCACGATCACAACGGAATGCTTATCTGTCGGGGTCTCGGGGTGGCCAAATGGAGACGTTTGGAGAAGACAGATCCCGTGCCGTCGGAACAACACAATGACAAAATACATACAGACAGATGCAATGACAACGACACGTTCCTAAATCACACAAAACATCTAATTCTTATCCTGATTATATAAAGAACAAACTACAACTTGCTTTGAAGCCCAAAAAGCCAACCTCCGCGTTCACCGTTTAATAGCTTATATCTCCACGGGCAGCAGACGGTGAGCGGTTAGGGACCGTCTACAAAGTGCAACACCGAACTTGAAAATATTCAATAACTTCCATTTATAGGCAGAATATCACCACCATATTTACATCACACATCAATGGTGTACTTATGATTGTACTACAGCATTTAATTAGCCTATTAGTGACCAACCCAACTTCCCAAGACCATCTGTAAACAATTCCCCCCCCTATCAGTAATGTGATCTATTACATCACACACTGAACATGATTTGCTGTTCATATCTTCAGAACGGGTAAGGACTAGTTAGTATAATTGGCAGCACAGCGAGGAAGAGGCCCACTTTCTTTCCAATGGGTGTGCTCTGTGCTGTGCATATAGAGCTCATTAAGATACAGAAACACTAACATTTAGGCTACACCATAAACTCATCATAGACGACACACTGGAAAAGCTTAACTTGAATTATCTGGAGCTGTACATTCAGGTGATATGAATGACCCCCCCCCCCCCAAAGAAATACCAGGACAGAATTATAACATTTCAGAGTTGAAATGTGTTTTAGTCTGCCTGATTAATCTGCAAACAGACCTACAATTGAATTAATGCACACTGGGAAACAAAGTGAAAAGCTTTTACCTTTTACCGCAACCCACACAGTCGTCATGACCAGAGGCAGAGCAAGTTTGCAGAAGCTTCTGAATCCCATCGCTGCCATGATCATTAGTTTAAGAGCTGATCATCTGTACGTAGGTTTAGGTACAGGACTAGTTTAAGAGCTGAGGAAGAAGTGTCTGGCTGGTTCTCAGCAGAGGGTTAAAGAAGAAGTGTCATGGCTGGTTCTCAGCAGAGGGTTAAAGAAGAAGTGTCATGGCTGGTTCTCAGCAGAGGGTTTAAGGCTGGCTGTTGACCAGCAGCTGTTCACGATCAGCACTAATGACACCTGTCTGTCATTATTGGGATGGGAAGGTTTTGACTATTAAAATGATAACATTTATTGACTGTTCATCTAATGGGTTGTACTGTATTTGTGAAAATGAATTATCTTTGCTTACAAAAATCATATATGTTTTTAATTACACAAACTAAAAGGTTGCTGAGGCTTGTGTGATTTCTGGCTTTGGTTACAGTTTACAACCATCTATTCTTTTTTAAACCACTTCAACCCTACTCTAAGGAGAACACCAGCTGAAAATAGACGATTTAGCAATACAGTGCGTGCGTGTGTGCGCATGTGTGCGACTGTGCGTGCATGTGCATGCGTGCGTGTGTGTGTGCGTGCGCGTGTGTGTAAACCACGTCAGTGTCAGCAGGAAGCAGCACTTCATTAGGAAGCTGCATCCGTCTGCACACCTCCACCAAGCCCTGATTACTACAAACACTGCTCCTCTCCTCTGAGTCCTCTCCTCTGCACACCTCCACCCACCAAGCCCTGATGATTACTACAAACTCCTCTCCTCTCCTCTCCTCTCCTCTCCTCTCCTCTCCTCTCCTCTCCTCTCCTCTCCTCTCCTCTCCTCTCCTCTCCTCTCCTCTCCAGCCTAGTGAGTCAACTCTGGGACTACAGGGCTCTCCTCCCACGTCTACTGCCTGTGATGCACGGCCCTGTCAACCACACACACTTCAATGGTCACACACACACACTCACACACACACACACACACACACACACACACACACACACACACACACACACACACACACACACACACACACACACACACACACACACGCTACAGTGATAACATAGTGGTGGCTAGTGGGCCGCAGAGTGATGGTGCAGACACACATGGCCAGTCAGTTCTATGAGCCTCAGCACACACACACACACACACACACACACACACACACACACACACACACACACACACACACACACACACACACACACACACACACACACACACACACACACACACACACACACACAAGCCTCAGCCTGCTACTGGAGTTCAGCTAGATGGGCTTCATTTGTCCTGTTTGTTTTTTCCAGAGCAAACACCAAGCCATGCACAGGTGTGTGTGTGTGTGTGTGTGTGTGTGTGTGTGTGTGTGTGTGTGTGTGTGTGTGTGTGTGTGTGTGTGTGTGTGTGTGTGTGTGTGTGTGTGTGTGTGTGTGTGTGTGTGTGTGTGTGTGTGTGTGTGTGTGTGTGTGTGTGTGTGTGTGTGTGTGTGTGTGTGTGTGTGTGTGTGTGTGTGTGTGTGTGTGTGTGCGCATGCGCGTGTGTGTCTGCGTGTGTGCGTGCGCGCACGCGTGTGTGTCTGCGTGCGTGCAGGTGCAGCCACGTTTGAACATTCTCTCGGGGCGGTTCCGACCATCCTGTGAGCAACCTCTTTTTTTAACCTCATCTAAAATGCGATGCAAATTATTTGATTATAGGACTATTAAAGGTTTAGGTTCATATATAATTGTGGTCGCCGGGGGTGCTTGGGTTCGATCAAGTAGTTAAAGATGTATTTGTATTTTTCCAGTTTTTCACGTGTCTATGAGGTAACAGTACTTCATTAGACACCCTGGAGTCTATGGTGTATTAACTTTGTATTTAGGGTTTCTTCCTGGAGGCTGAACCCTTGACAGTCAAACGGGCCAATGAAATGAACAGTAATATAGTGACATCACACTATCAGCCCCTCCCCTAACCCCTCCCCCTTTATTATACTAATACAACTACAGCTGTGGGTGCGGCTTAGGTTCGGGTGGATCACCACCCATCACCACCAGGCAAACCAGGCATACTTAATGAACTGGTGGGCGTGTCCACATAAAAGCAAATACTGGAATGCATTCAGAATCATGAAAACTCCCTAGTTTGACATGTCACATGCTACTTAAAGCATAATGAACATTGTTCAGGTTGTTGATGGTACCCCAACTTTCAGCAGCTGTCAAAAGTTCCCCTAGGGTGGTTGAATATAAAGCAATGTGGGATATGTTAGTATCCAAACACATTGGTGAAGAAAATTCTTGATAAGGAATTTATTACCCGATTAATTAATTAATATCCCCTGACTAAATAACTCAACAACAAGTTTGGACAGCCCCACCAATTAGTGTTACGGAAAATAGCAAGTGTCTACCCTAGGCCCAGAGGGAGACTGCACAGAACTTAGATGTGACTCACATGTTGCACGACTCCTCAACAAGCTGCCACCAGAGATGAGAGCTGAATTCCGCCGCACAATGCTCTGCGGCCCAGGAGCAACCAACACCACGTTGGAGTTCTCTGAGTGGTTGAAGCACGAGTTCTAGCCATATAGCCTGTGCAAAGGCAAACACCTTGAAGACCTGCTTGAGGTGAACAGTGAGCAGTGAACAGTGAGCGAAAGACTGAAGACAGAAGATCTGCCTTCAGGACTATCAGGCAGGATGTGCAGACACTGAAGGCATCAGTGTCGTTCTGTGTCCCCAGCATGTCAACCAAAGCAATGTTACCAAATCAAAGGAGCCTTCACCTCAAGTCACCTGGGGCTGGGTGAGCAATCGTATCCTGTATCTAGCCTCACAACTAAATACAGACACTTGGCCAGACTGCCATTTGAAAGGGTCAAACCCTTCATCCTGATTGGGGAAGACCACCCCACCTAATCACACCAACCGTGAGGTTGGGGCCTCCAGGTGGGCCAGCAGCCATCTGCACAAGACTGGGCTGTACCCTGCAGGAAATCAATCTCCAGCCAAGACAATGTAAGTTGACTATACCAGAGCCCCAGAACACAGAGCTCATGAGAAGGATGGAGAAACACTGGCAGGAGGCCACCAAGATACAACGCCACACTGCAGTGGCCAGTGAAGTCAAACTGTGCGTCCGTACCTGAAAGGGACAAGTCAAAGGCCAGAAAGCCCACCTCCTTTTAATGTCCTCTCATAGTAGCAACTCAACCTGCACCTGAAATAAGCCCTGACCCCTCCCAGAGAAAGTTCATCCTTGAAAATGTAATGATTAGTCGCCAGAATCAAGATCCTTGGTGGTCTAAAACTTCAGTGTTTGGTCAAATAACAGCAGGTTGGTGGTCATTTTGAAAAACAATGGCTGCCATGGTCACAGGACAAATCTAAATAGTACCACTGTATTCCTCATCTTTTAAAATGTATTATTATTCGCCAGAATCAAGATCCTAGGTGGTCTAAAACTTTATTTATTGTAAAATAACAGCAGGTGGCGGCCATTTTGAAAAATGGCTGCCATGGTCACAGGGAAAATCTAAATTGTACCACTGTATCCCTCATCCTTGAAAATGTCGGAGTTGACGTATGACGGAGTTGACAAAATGGCATTTGTTTTCATCTTAACCCTCTGTAGTACAATGTAGCCATTTTGTTTTTTCTTCAGTTGTTAGCTAAACCTAACCCTAAACTAAAATACTAAACATTATTTTGGAATTCTTAACAATAATAATGTCCTGACGGAGTTGACATGTAAAAGCTGTGACCACATTCAACATTGTTTGTTTAAAATATCAAACAATTGAATGCTTGTCAGACCAGGTGCTCCACTGTTGCAACAAATATAAACAGGACTTGGAAAAGGAGTCTTCAGGCTAAATCTGTCGACAATATTTTCTGATTAATTTAAGACTTTTAAAAAACCTGACGGAGTTGACGGAGACGTGGGACACACATTTGATATGAGATATTTAATGGAAAATATAAATTAAAATTAACTGTATATTGTTTGCTATGTTGTTGACAACTTTCATTTAGTATGTATATTTATGTGATTGTGACAGTATTAGACACTTTTTGGCAGTTTGGAATTGTGACCATTTGCTGGGGACAGGCTAAATACAGGCCTTTTTGGGTACAGTGCCTGCTTTTAACTAATTCAGATGGCATATGAAAACAATTATAATTAAATTAATGGCATAATAATACACAACTGTATTACATTTAACTTTGCAAGTGCTTTTATTTTTATGAATTAATTTATTTTTTAACATAAATAAGGCTCTTATGTGTGGGACATGTTTTTTCCACTTTTGTCCCTCATCTCAAGAATGAGTGACATTATAAAGTGTCTGTACGCTTTCAGTGTGCCTCTCAGGGCCTTCAGTCTGGGTCTCATGTGAACGGTGATGCCATATAACACTGTCTGGGTCTCATATTACACAACACATCTATTATTCATAACCGTGGCCTTTACCTCCTTATGTACAGTCTCTCTCTCTCTGTCTCTGTCTCTGTCTCTGTCTCTGTCTCTGTCTCTGTCTCTGTCCCAGTCTCTGTCTCTGTGCCCCCCCTTCTCTCTCCTGTCTCTGTGCCCCCCCTTCTCTCTCTCTCTCCCCCTCCTGTTTGGGTCAAGGAGGTTAACCACATAATTAAACCTATTTTGAGCTTTTAGGTGAAACTTCTCAGAAATACCCTATAAATAAATACGTGTCGTACGCCGGTGTTTTTTTTCTCCACACATCTGGCCAGTTCTTCCAGTCATTCTGGTTATCCATCTCCTCGTCTGTGCTTTGCGCTCCTGCGTCGTTCTTGAGTACATCCACATATGTTAGTCTAGGACGTCCTCGTGATCGGTGCCCATGTGTTTGTTCCCACAGCACCTGTTTGCTGGTTGGCAGCTCCTGGTGTCTTTGGCAGTGTCCTTGCTAGTCTCATTCTCCTGGTGTCTTTGGCAGTGTCCTGCTAGTCTCATTCTCCTGGTGTCTTTGGCAGTGTCCTGCTAGTCTCATTCTCCTGGTGTCTTTGGCAGTGTCCTGCTAGTCTCATTCTCCTGGCTGATATTCTCTGGCTCACCCTTGGCATTCCATTATACTTAGTAACATGCATGTGTACTCTTGCTGATGTTAAGTAGCATTCTGGTGTAGCAGTAGCACCCGTCTAGAGACTTCTGCAGGGTCAATCTTGTTCCGTTGAGTTGACCCATGAGTCCATCAGATACTTGAAGTACTTGCCTTCCTTCATAGCAGTGCCTCCTGTTGTCATCAGCGGTCCAAGCTCATGACATGTTGTGTGCTATTTTGACACCCCCCCCCCCCCCCCCCCCCCCCCAATTATTTTTTTGTTCAGTTTTGTTTTTCTCCAGGCAGACATCATTTTCATTTTTTTTCTCTCACACATTTCGTTATGGGTAAAGAACGACCCATGCAGGTCCTTTCCTCGTCTAGTCAGATCATGATTACACCTTTAAATCAATAGAACTTGAACTCTTCCACACACTGAGGGAGCTTACTAACACGCACGCAAGTGCGCACACGCACACGCACACACACACACACACACACACACACACACACACACACAGACACACACAGAGACCGTGCAGTCTAAATGTGTAGCCGGCTCCATTGCTCATCCTGGCAGCTCATTCATTCTGCACATAATAACGTTCTGTTAGCTGTCAGGACTGTAGTGTGTGTAATGTGTATAATAACCTACCTGTTAGCTGCCAGGACAGTTACCTGCAAGGACTGTTACCTGTAAGGACTGTTAGCTGCCAGGACTGTTACCTGTCAGGACTGTTACCTGCAAGGACTGTTACCTGCAAGGACTGTTACCTGTAAGGACTGTTGGCTAACAGGACTGTTACCTGTCAGGACTGTTAGCTGCCAGGACTGTTACCTGTAAGGACTGTTAGCTAACAGGACTGTTACCTGTCAGGACTGTTAGCTGCCAGGACTGTTACCTGCCAGGACTGTTAGCTGCCAGGACTGTTAACTGTCAGGACGTTGCGTGGCACTCGTGTACGTTGATGACGGGCAGATGGTCATCACCATGCTGGCTTGTGGTGGACATTTTGGTCAACATATTTTTATAACAGAGTGATTGGACAATAATATTACCGGAAACGCAAATAGATAGCACTGAATAACAGGTCTGTAACTCTGTGTGTTCAAAAGGGTCCGTTTGGTTCCATTTGAACACTCTCAGAGTTAAGCGGGTCTTTGCAAATAAAACATTTGAGAACCAGCTATAGTTAAGGACTCCTAATGTGCCATAATAAATAATTTTGGAGATTGACGTGCAGTAATGTGGTCTTATGATCAAAATAAGAACATTATAATGGTGTGTAAAACAGAACATCAAAACGCACGCACGCACTTCTCTGCCTGACGGTGACCTCATCAACCTGACGGTGACGCTCTTGGCGTTTTTGTGCGACTGGATTCCCCCGCGTGCGCGGTTCATTCAACCAATCACGAGAGGCCGCTCTCCTGTCCCGTCCTGTACCGAGGCTCAGATCTAATCCCGGAGTGGAGAGGCGAGGCCCCCAGACATCAATAATGTATCAGCAGAGCGCTTAGCAGCCTAAAGACATCAGTATTGATCCGTGGCTCAGGCTCGGCTGGTTTGGACTGGGAGACAAATGGCCTCTCTTAAGGAACCCCATTTAATTTCACAGAGCGAGAGCTGCTGCTGCTGACGTCATCCGCACTCTATTAGTCTGGTCTGTGTTGCGCGGAACGGAGGTCGCTATGAGATATACTGTAGCTATAGTCAGGCCCAGTGGTGTAAACTGTAAGTGCATTTACTTAAGTACTGTATTTAAGTACAGTTGAGGTATTTGTACTTTACTTATGAGTATGTCAAACTGTCAGTACTGTAAGCCTGTTAATAAAGTATTCAATCAATCAATAATTATACTCTTTTTTTATTCCAAGTGTCTGTTTTCACTAGTGAATTTAGATGAGTCTGTTTTCACTAGTGAATTTAGATGAGTCTGTTTTCACTAGTGAATTTAGACGAGTCTGTTTTCACTAGTGAATTTAGACGAGAACACACATTAAATGTAGAATTTTGCCACTGACGCTCACATTATTATTGCGGCATCAATATCGATGAAAATAATCTGCATTCCTGGTATTTTGAGACCGATCCGATTCCGATACATTACTGATGATATCGTGCATCAGTAGTCCTTGTAAATAAAACATTTGACAACCAGTGGTATATAGTTGGACTCCCAACAGTGTAGGAAACCAGTGTCATGCATTATTCTGAATAAAAATATGGAGATTTGACATTCAGTATTTTGGGCCCTCATGATCAAAACTAGAACATTATAATGGTGTGTAAAAGATAAAATCTATAATTAGTCACAGACAAAGCCAAGTCTTGCCAAGCCTTTTACCACGGACACATTTTGTCCGTACTGTACGTACGAACACAGTCATCCAGGGACGGGCACACATAGACATCAAAGGAGGCTTCAGCCCCTGCCCTTTTACCCGCCTGTAAAACAACTGCCCTCTCCAGACCACGAACGCAGCCTTTACTACTGTATGGCGAAAGACATGCTAATGCCCCTCCTCTCCTTTCCATGCCATACCGGAAGGCAGCATTCAGGAGAAGTGCTTTTTTCCCCCCCAAGTCTCCTGAACTTGAACACAGTATTTTGCGTTGAACAAATTTGTTTAGAAATCCATGTCGTTACTGTAGCTCCACTCCACTAGCTAAAGAGTGCTGGGTTGCGCCCAGAAAATAGCTGATCTACAAGCTCTCAACGCGTCGCAGCGCGACGCATTGTGAGCTTGTACACTCTCTGCCTGTCCCTGTGTAGCAGTGGCGCAGAGCCTCTGCCTGATGGCCTCAATAGTCTAATATCTCCCCAGGTCCATAGGGATATCCCTTTGGACTAGTGGTTAAGATGTTGGACTTTCATGCGGGAGACTGGAGTTCGAGTCCTGGGTGTTACACCTGCAGTGATCGATCATATTTGCCTCTTGCACCCGTTTTCTCCTTTCTCAACAACTACCTTTTCTTGACTATATTGTTGGCTCACTGTCGACTGAATCAATACACAAGCTATTTAAAGGGCGACCATTAATTAACTACTCAAGGCTGAGTCCTAAAGTGCCCTTCATTACACATTCAACGTGTGTGTATGGTGGAATAACACACAGAATGGATGCCTGGCTGTTCATTCCCAGGGTTTCTTCTGTATATTATATTTATCCTTAATGATAAAAGGGCTAACAATAATTCTGTCATGTCGGCCGTTTTGAAACAGCCAAAGTTTAAATGTGGCTGAAGTGGTTATAGCGGTTATATGTTTTGTTATAGTAATCAAAATCTACAAAGTAACTTAGTAACTTTAGTTTTCTAATAATTGTAGTGGAGTAAAACGTACAATATTTTTACCCTGAGATGTAGTAGAAGTAAAAGTATTGAAAATGGAAAGAAGAAAAACAGCAGTACAGTACAGTACAGTACAGTACAGTACAGTACAGTCATAGGAGGCCTTAAGTATGTTTCACCAGTTTCAATTGAAACGGGCCTCCACCCTCAGGGGGGCCTCAACAAAATAATGATGTCATAGGTATTTGGTCTTGAAACAGGCCTCCAGATTCCTAAGGCCGCCCCTGAGAACACACAAACACACCAAGCTGGCCATAGGGGGCACTAGCTCCCCTCAAAGAGCCAGAATGCATAATGCTTGTCATTCAGCCTCACTTTGAGTTGCTCAGTGGACTGTCTCTCACACAGCGATATGGAGAAAAATATCACACCCACGTGACGTGAGCGGCACTGTTATCACCATACATCACATTCCGTGCTCAGCCAGTCAGCTTGAGCACATTCCGCGCATGCGCGAACACACACACACACACACACACACACACACACACACACACACACACACACACACACACACACACACACACACACAGCCTCAAAATACAACACAGCTCAGTGTTAGGGAACGCTGTAGCAATTTACAATTTAGGCATTTAGCAGACGCTCTTAATCCAGAGTGATTTACATTAAGCAAGAACAAAAAAGCATGGGAATACATCACATAAAAAGCATTTATCATGAAACATGCGTATAAGCTAAGAACGTAACAGTGGAATATCTATATAATGAAACTATATTATAAACTATACATATATACTATACTATGCTATACGTGTGGAAGACCCACAGATCCATAGACCCCAAGGTAGCCGCAATGAAGTAATAAATATAGCAATATAGTTCAAAGGTTGCACTAATTGGCGTCGTTAAGGCGTGCATGGCAACAGTTTGTGTCTCGTGTGATTTCACACGAGAAGATATAAGATGATGTACCGTGTTGAAAATGACTGCAGATGTCGAGAGAGAGAAGACAGACAGACAGACAGACAGACAGACAGACAGACAGACAGACAGACAGACAGACAGACAGACAGACAGACAGACAGACAGACAGAGTGATGTTGTCTTGGACCGTTTCCAAAGCAGGAGGACCAAAGCGAGTCCAACATGCTGCTGTAGCAGTGAGGAACAAACTGTATTCCTTTGGAGGCTGCTGTGATGGAAGGACCTTCAACAACATGGAACAGATGGATGTCCATGTCTTCAACACAGTGTCTTTATGCTGGAAGAAGTTACCTCCAGTGGAACCAGGAAGAGGAGACGGTCACCTTGAGGTTCCATCCATGTGCTACGGCCACACAGCTGTGTTGGTTGAAGATACAGTCTACATCTGGGGAGGGAGGCCTTACTGCAATGTGCTTTATGCATTTGATGTTGACTCACACAGATGGTTCCAACCCAGGGTTTCTGGGACTGTTCCAGAGGGGAGGAGCTGCCACTCAGCCTGTGTGTTGGAGACGGTCATGTTTATCCATGGAGGATACACCAAGCCGACTAAATGCACTAATGACATGTACAAGTTGGACACCAGCACAATGGTCTGGACTTTAATTAACACCATAGGAACTCCACCTCCTGCTTCATCAGCGCACTCTTCCACCATCAATGGTACCAAGATGTTTGTATTCGGGGGCTGGAGGTGGTACCAGAAGGTCTACAACAGCATCAGAGTGTTTGACACAGAGACAAACGCCTGGCTGGACACACGACCTTCTGCACAACTTCTACCAGAAGGACGCTGGTGTCATTCAGCATTTATCTACAATGGAGAGCTGTACATATTTGGTGGCTGGAACGCTAACCAGAACTTCAATGATGTGTGGAAATTCAGTCCAGAGACCTTCTCCTGGAAGAAGGTTGAGCCCAAGGGGAAAGGACCATGTCCAATGACTGGTACAATTTACAATTTACAATTTACAATTTAGGCATTTAGCAGACGCTCTTAATCCAGAGCGACTTACATTTAAGCAAGAACAAAAGCATGGGAATACATCACATAAAAGCATTTATCATGAAACATGCGTAAGCTAAGAAGGAACAGTGGAATATCTATATGATGAAACTATACATACACTATACATAATAAACTATACATATTCACTACTATGCTATACATATGTACTATGGCGTGCTATGACTATATACAATACAATTATAGTGCTGTCTACATAACATGCTATAAGTCTGTGTCAAATGCTATCTAAGCCAACAGAAATGCTATCTAAGGGGTTAGGGTAAGTGCTATGGGCCATGATGGAGTCTGAAAAGGTGGGTTTTCAGGCTACGGCGGAAGATTGGGAGTGATGCTGCAGTTCTGACTGCAATGGGAAGTGCATTCCACAGTTTTGGAGCCAGAAGGGAGAAGAGTTTGGGACGTGTGGAGCGTTGTCCCGGCGTTTTTAGACACTGGTATGTGCTGTTGCATTGTGGGAGATCGTATCATCCTCTTTGGAGGAAGGGAAGGAGGTCAAACTATCTCTGATGAGCTGTTCATCTTAGACTTGAGTCCTTGTCTTAAGACGTTATGTAAGCTAGAAGTTATTCAGTACGCTCTGGACCAATCAGAACTCCCACACGACATCAGGTGGGAACTGGCAGCCATGGCAACCAACGACAACAGACGACAACAACAATAACAACAACCAAGACCACATTCCAGACGAAGGAACAGCAGAAAGATCAAGAAATTATGGATTAACATCTCATCCCACCTGATGGTGAGCCACCTCTCAGCATCACTTACTGAGATTCAAACCTCAGGAGACTCCTTCTCTCCAGACAGGCTCTCTAACCATTCAGATAGGCATCAAACAATGTCTGTATGTTCCTAACTGAACACGGTGGAACTCTCTTTATTGTATATTTATTTCTATGATCTTTTTTTTATTTAAAGGACCAAGCAGTCCTGAAAGGACTTGGTCCTTTATTGTTATTGTTAGATTTTTTTCCTTCTCCTTTTGCCAAAAAAATAATAATCGCGAAACTCGGCCTACAGAAAAAAATCTTAGACTATCTGGTACACAGCAAGCTAAAAGGCATCAACACACCAGCACGCCAGAGACCAGAATACTTCAAACCCAAACAAATAGTTAAAAATAGAACTACAAAACGCACGTTGGAGATTAAACAACAGATAACCGCCAGCACCAGCAACTGTGTTTATTTAATCTCACAATATGTCGGAGAAACGAGTAAAACAATAGCTGCAAGGCTGAGACAACACAAATACAATATTAACAATGCAAAAAAGACAACTAAAAGGATTGTTCAACATTACATGGCACATGGCATACAATATTAACAATGCAAAAAAGACAACTAAAAGGATTGTTCAACATTACATGGCACATGGCATTGAAGCTCTAAAAGTAGACGACAGGATGAGGAAAGGTGTTGTTGTTGCTAATATTGTGGAGAGTAATGGCTGCATGTGATATTGAACAGTCAAACTATTCGTATCAATATACGGCTGTATCAACAAAATAATGATGTCATAGGTATATGGGGGCCTCATATTTGGTCTTGAAACGGGCCTCCAGACTCCTAAGGCCGCCCCTGAGTACAGTACAGTACAGTACAGTACAGTACAGTACAGTACAGTACAGTACAGTACAGTACAGTACAGTACAGTACAGTACAGTACAGTACCTAGTCGAACCAATGTAGCCAAATAAGTAATTTAAGTATTCATCAGTAATATGAAAACCTATTTGTCAGGTTTTAAATTTTTATTTATTTTTTTAACACAATGTTCTTTTCAACAATGTTACATTGTCATGTAAATCTAAAGGGCTCCCTTACCCTTTATCCCTAAACGTATTTGCCATTTTTTACTATTTTAAAGCATTTAAAAATAGTTCAACTAGCCAATCTACATCGACACGTTGTTAGCTTGTATAGATCGGCTATTCGTACTATTTTAAAATGTTTTAGAATAGTGAAAAATGGCAAATACGTTTAGGGATATGGGGTAAGGGGTGGCGCAAGATTTAGGGCTTAGGGATAGTCCTGCCGAACAGGAATGAGAACGTGGCTGTGAACACTCACTGCCATTCCATTGATTCCAATTAGCGTCCGTTCATTCCTCCGTATTTGCGGAAGGTATCATGGAGCCGCTGGAGGGGAATAACCCGCTCTGGGCGGGAACCCCTTCAAGCATTATGTTATACTTTAGCTGTTGAAAAATAGCAGATCTACAAGCTCGCGAGTGCCGCGCTACGAGCTTCTGGTGGAATCAAATCAATGGAATGGCAATCTTCTGATGGGGGGGTCCCTGGAACAACATATTTTCAGATGGGGGTCAGTGGCAAATTACATATCTTTTTTGGGATCCTTGACATGAAATAGTTTGAGCACCACTGACATAGAAACATGGGAATTTCAGAAAACTGTGGTCAGGACTAAACGGGATAAATCAGTTTAGTTGGCATCAGATTGGATTAGCGTGGCCCGGCTAGCGTTCAGGACACACAATGTGATTATACGTCCTGTTGCTTCCTGTGTGTTCTTAACCAGGGCTTTTCAACCAGGGACCACCAGGGGTCCCTGAGGGGGGTTCCAGGTGGTCCCCATCGGTCCGGGGACCACCAGAGGTCCCTGAGGGGGGTTCCAGGTGGTCCCTGAGGGGGGTTCCAGGTGGTCCCTGAGGGGGGTTCCAGGTGGTCCCCAGCGGTCCAGGGACCACCAGGGGTCCCTGAGGGGGGGTTCCAGGTGGTCTCCAGTGGTCCGGGGACCACCAGTGTTCCCTGAGGGGGGTTTGAGGGGGGTTCCAGGTGGTCCCAGCGGTCCGGGGACCACCAGGGGTCCCTGAGGGGGGTTCCAGGTGGTCCCCATGCAGCTAAATGATGGAGAGTTGGCAACCAAATGGACCCTTAGAGATATTTAACTCTTGAGAGCGTGAAATTAGACGGGTCCATTTGGTCTCATTTTACGCCAATGACAGACTGCTATACAAACAGCCAATGACAGACTGCTATACAAACAGCCAATGACAGACTGCTACACAAACAGCCAATGACAGACTGCTACACAAACAGCCAATGACAGACTGCTACACAAACAGCCAATGACAGACTGCTACACAAACAGCCAATGACAGACTGCTAAACAAACAGCCAATGACAGACTGCTACACAAACAGCCAATGACAGACTGCTACACAAACAGCCAATGACAGACTGCTACACAAACAGCCAATGACAGACTGCTACACAAACAGCCAATGACAGACTGCTACACAAACAGCCAATGACAGACTGCTACACAAACAGCCAATGACAGACTGCTACACAAACAGCCGTATGAAAACACAATAATCAAAGTGTTTAAAAGTAACAGTCTAAAACGTAAAAGATGTTGTGTCACAACGCATTGTGAGCTCTCAGACTGAAGTATGACATATAGGGGTAGATTTTGAAGGTGCGTTTTACCAATGGAAATACATAAATTGGCCTCGCTCTGCGCACATTCGTATTATGAAAGGCATATCGGCCCGTGTTGAACGCACTGGCCCGTGTTGAACGCACACACATTATGGCTTAACGCGTTCCTGAATATTTGCTTTGCGCAATTTGCTATTAAGCCCCTTGACCTAAAGACACTCAGCGCATAACGATTAGACGTGGGTCTGACCACCTCATAAACGCAAAAAGCACTGTTTGATTTGACACTTGAGCGGCTCTGGGAGGCTGGTAGAGTGTTGCCATGTCTGTTTATTATAAGCGGCTTATTTTTCTGTAAAGTTGCTTTCTGTGTGGTTGCTTTTCTTGTTTCTAAAGTGGTTATTTGGGCTTTTCTCCTAATGTTGTTTAAACCAGTGATCCTCACACAGCACATTCCCATGTCAAGGATCCCCAGATGAATGCATTTGCCCAACTAAGGATGGCTAATCCAAAAATTAAATAAAAAGATTACTTTTGAAAATAGCAGATCTATACCAGCTCACAATGCATCACATTCATTCATTAAAACTATGAACTCTGACTGCAGGGGGATATATAATGATCATTATAACAATGTGCAAGAACATATTTAAAAAGAAGGAAGAACTTTATATTTGTGGACAATCAAAATATGTTTTTTTATTTTAATGTGGTGTCATTCAAATTAATCTGGATATGGCAGACTCACTATTTAGAAAATAAAAACATGGCACTTCATTTAAAATAGGTTACAGACCCCTGTTATATGCGCTTCTTTTGGGATTATTTTTATAGACCTATTTAGTTGTTTCTATGGGACATGGCAACACTGCAACAGCTGCTCTCTGCTGCAAGAGAGAGGCTTTCTTTGGTAAAAATGTTGAGATTAGAAACGGCCATAATTCTTACATTTCTCAACCTTTAAAAAAAATAAAAACATCTCCATAATCCTTGGGAACTTTGCTTTCATACGCTGTATCACACCCGATTCAAGTCTTCTTAAATAAAATGCTACGAGCGAACTCAGCGAAGACCATACCATCGGGGCCACAGCATTATGCAGCACGCATTCAACTCATTCCTTCCTCGTGATTTGAATGAAATAAAATATAATAAACGTTATTTTACTGTTTTTTTTTCAATAGAAACAAATAAAGAGCGTGTGTAGGCTACTGTGTGCAAGTGCAACAGTGCATATACATGCATGCACTAGGCTATATTTCTTCCGTGTCGGGATGGTGATTGAGCTCTTCAAGTTCACAGCCCGTTTGTCTTTCATAAAAAACGTTGATATTAGCCTATAAACACTCATGGTTCTCTCATTTCTCAACCGTTTTATTAAATGTAAAAATCTCCATATTCCTTAGGAATCTTGCTTTCATTCGCTGTATGGTACATGGTTCTATCGTTATCGAATTAAACAATATCAAACGAACTTGCATGTTCGGGGGTTAGACGATTCTGGGAACATTACGCATGGATGGCCAATTTGCCAATATGCTGCTATCTACTCGCAGTTCCATTCCGATCTGAAAGGTATAGGTGGGTCTGTTCTTTTGAGGCATAAAGGTGACAGCATGCAGTGCAATAGGAATAATTAACCCAAATGTGACAAAGGCATGTCATGTCTTCTATGGTGCCAGCCTGAAGAAATGCAATCTGAGAATCCCATCGTCAAATATTCGGGAAAACAGCGCCTCCCCTGTTGTTCCTCGAAATTTGAAATTTAGTTGACGCGAGGCAACAGTCTGTCTTGAGAGACTAGAAGAAATGTAATACCACGATCCCCAAAGTGCGCATTCCGTATGTGACATCAGCTGACTGGTAAATAGAATAGTACGGACATGTTGATTGGGTACGTCTCAAACACGCCTTAAACACACCCATGACTAATTCAAGGCCGTTTTGCGCACTCCGCGGGGTGTCAAAAGCGCTTCTTAACATGCCCAAAATTGCAATATGACATACCACACGCCCCCAGATCATAATACTGTAATTAGATTAGTAATATAGAAGTAAGTAAAATAGAAGTCCTAAATGGACCTGATAGTGTTTAGAGTGATTAAACTCCAGACAACTCCAGACAACAGTCTTGTCAAAACTCGACTATTGTAACTCCCTCCTTACTGGCCTACCAGCATGTGCACTTAAGCCTCTCCAGCTGATCCAAAATGCCGCAGCTCGCTTGGTCTTCAACCAGCCAAAATTCTCACATGTCTCCCCCCTGCTCCGCTCCCTCCACTGGCTCCCGGTCACTGCCCGCACAGAATACAAAACTCTGATGCTGGCATTCAAAGCAACCAAAGGTATGGCTCCCCCATATCTTGCAAGTATGATTGAACCCTACAAACCCTCCCGCGCACTCAGATCAGCCAACGCAGGGAAGCTGGAAGTACCCTCACTAAAAACGCCGGGACAACGCTCCACACGTCCCAAACTCTTCTCCCTTCTGGCTCCAAAACTGTGGAATGCACTTCCCATTGCAGTCAGAACGGCAGCATCACTCCCAATCTTCCGCCGTAGTCTGAAAACCCACCTTTTCAGACTCCATCATGGCCCATAGCACTTACCCTACCCCCTTAGATAGCATTTCTGTAGACTTAGTACATATGTATAGCATAGTAGTATATATATAGTTTATATGTATAGTCTCATAATATAGATATTCCACTGTTACTTTCTTAGCTTACGCATGTTTCATGATAAATGCTTTTTTGTGATGTATTCCCATGCTTTTTGTTCTTGCTTAATGTAAATCGCTCTGGATTAAGAGCGTCTGCTAAATGCCTAAATTGTAAATTGTAAACTGATTCATTGTAATGCTATGTTACCTCTCTGGGGACCCCCCAAAAAATCATGTGGGGACCCCTTGAGGGTCCCGACCCACAGGTTGAGCACTCAACCCACCTCTCCTCTCTCGTCCATTTACTCATAACTACAGTTGCACTGACTGGGCGAGAGTGCCCCAACAAGATGTAAATCTCTCTCTCTCTCTCTCTGTCTCTCTTTCTCTCTCTCTCTCTCTCTCTCTCTCTCTGCAATTACATTATGGAGGAGCATCTCTCTCTCTCTCTGTCTCTCTCTGTCTCTCTCTCTCTCTCTCTCTCTCTCTCTCTCTCTCTCTCTCTCTCTCTCTCTCTCTCTCTCTCAGCAATTACATTACGGCAGAGACATCACTTTAGGGAACACATAAATATAGAGTACCGTAATATTAGAGCAATATTCCGTCCTGTTCTCGGCCTCTCTGTCGTTCTCAGACGAGGCGAGTGGATGGAAGTAAATCAATAGGCTCTTTATAAATGTGCCAGCAGTGTGAGCACATAGATAGGACGGATATAGCTAGGCCCTCCATCGCTCATAGATATATGGAGACGGATCGCAGTGCACAGGATGCTTTCACTTGATTTTATTTTATGATTTTTTTCCTCCATTTTTATCCCATGGACACGTTATTCCAACCAGTTCCTTTCCCCTACATCAGGTGCCCCGGCTGGCCGGGAACTGCCCATAGTTCCGAAGTCCCGTTAGTCCGAACATGCATTATATTAAGGTTGGCGAACATGCACTGCTCCCTTGCTTGCGGTTATGTTTAGGTTAGGGTTAGAGATAGGGATAGTAATTTCGGAACAATGAACCTTCTGACTAATGACACGGTGCTTTAATTATGACATATAGGCCTGCGATATTCAGAATTTACAGCAAGGGATTGCTTAAAAATAATAAAAAACAGACAAAAACGAAGCCAATTATAAATGAATGCAAACTGAGGGTTTAAACACAGAGTAATGTGCCGTATCATGATGGTTTAGGACTTTTGGGGTTATTTTATTGACACAAATGAATAAGCCCATTGTTAATAACAGTGACAAGGACCGTGTGTGTCACTGTTATTCACTGTTACCCCTTTTTGGGGGGCCCTTGAGCTTGAGCCTCTTCGCGGTCACGCGGACGCTCAAGCTCAGGGGCCCCCCTAGCTCAGGGGCCCCTGGGCCTGGGCCCGACAGGCCCGTTGGATAATCCTCCCCTGAATATATAGACCATTTAATGCAGTCCAGTGAGCTTAAGTAGCCCACCCAGTTGGTCAGCTGACTGCCACATCAGCGAATGACGTGTGGGTCTTGCACACACTTAACACCCTAGCAGCATAGTAACCCCCTGAGTATATATGTATGGCCCAAATTGTCCAAGATGAAACGCACCCAAAATTAAAGTCATTGCCTCAAGCTGCATGCGTGGCTTTGGCCTAATGCACCTGCAGTCTTCACAAACAAAGGGAGTTACTTGTATCGAGGGATTTCTGGGGAAGCACGATTTGCCAGCTCACTTCATAGATGCAGGTTGAGAGTTTGTTGAGTACAATGTGTCTTTTAGAAGATTTTTTCCAGTCTGCCGCAAAAGCAATTTGGATGAGTGGGGAGTCAATGGAGGGTAGGCTATTGCAAATGGAGGGAGTTGCAAATTGCAAATTGCTTTGTCTGTGATATTAGCCAATCTGAGAAAACAAGATTTAAAGGTTCACTTCTGTGGACTAAACGTTTGCTCTGAAAGAATATATATATCCCAAATTCGCGACACATTTTCACGATTTTTCTAAAATAGCAGATCTACAAGCTCATAGCGTGGCACCAAGTGCCGAACGACTGACATAGAAACATGGGTTTTTCGGAAAAATGTCGTGGTTTAGAAGACATTCGTTGAATCTGTTCTCGGGTCTAAATGGATTAAACACGGGAATGGGATGGTTTTAGCTGTATGGTAGCTCTCTATCTGTGTCGTTTTCTGGGTCACAGCCAGGGGGACACCTCTGTAGAGTGGCCAGTATCCATTAGAGCAGGGGTCTTCAGCAGTCCTAAATGACCCCTCAGAGTATGGGACCGGTCTTCAGCAGTCCTAAATGACCCCTCAGAGTATGGGACCGGTCTTCAGCAGTCCTAAAGGACCCCTCAGAGTATGGGACCGGTCTTCAGCAGTCCTAAATGACCCCTCAGAGTATGGGACCGGTCTTCAGCAGTCCTAAATGACCCCTCAAAGTATGGTATGAAATACTTTGAGATGTGGGTCTGGTCTGCAGTGTCGTGGAAATTTAGAGATAAACAGTTAATAATACTCCAGTTACAGGTTGGTGCTGTTTCAGTGCTGTTTGTTTTATGACGTCACTGTCCCATTTGGTGAATGCCTTGTGGCTATATGTTGGGGGGTTGTCTGTGTGGGAGAGAGATATAAAGGCTGTCCTGTCTTGTCCAGACTGGGGTTTCCAATACATGAAACAGGTTTGTGTAAGTCTTGTCTCCTTACTCGAGTAAATCCTTATACTCTATAACTCCGAATTCTTGTGTTGTCTCATTATTCATTATTGTGATTTGTCTTTTGAGCATATGTCCAAACAGATTTCCATTACAGCAGCCATACTGTACATGTACATTTTGGGGATCCTTGACATGTAAAGGTTTGAGAACCACTCACATTATATAACATACGTTTTTTACTACGTGTTTTAACATACTATAGAAGACATTCATAGAATCGGCCTCATGGTCTTAATTCTTTAAGAGATATTCAGTCACTTTATTATTTTTATTTTTTTACATTAATTAGTTTTCAAACATACCATTTCATGTAAACAAAGGCAGGTAAACAAAGGCCGAATAAATCACACAAGCCTCAGCAACATTTATATTTGTGGAATTAAACATGATTTTTGTAAGCAAAGTATAGTTTTGACCAATATAACCCTAGCATCTAGCTTTAAACCCTCTGCTGAGGACCAGCCATGACACTTCTTCCTCAGCTCTTAAACTAGTCCAGTACCTAAACCTACAGCTCTTAAACTAGTCCAGTACCTAAACCTACAGCTCTTAAACTAGGCCAATA
Organism: Protomyctophum parallelum; assembly: GCF_964188405.1. NCBI lineage: Eukaryota > Metazoa > Chordata > Actinopteri > Myctophiformes > Myctophidae > Protomyctophum > Protomyctophum parallelum. The sequence goes on from NC_139707.1 coordinate 10,311,237, forward strand.
CCTAAACCTACAGCTCTTAAACTAGGCCTACCTAAACCTACAGCTCTTAAACTAGTCCAGTACCTAAACCTACAGCTCTTAAACTAGTCCAGTACCTAAACCTACAGCTCTTAAACTAGGCCTACCTAAACCTACAGCTCTTAAACTAGGCCTACCTAAACCTACAGCTCTTAAACTAGTCCAGTACCTAAACCTACAGCTCTTAAACTAGGCCTACCTAAACCTACAGCTCTTAAACTAGTCCAGTACCTAAACCTACACAGATGATCATGGCAGCGATGGGATTCAGAAGCTTCTGCAAACTTGCTCTGGTCATGCTGACTGTATGGGTTGCCCAAGGTAAAAGCTTTTCGCTACCTTTCCAATGTGTGTTTTTTTTAATTGTAGGTCTGTTGCAGATTAATAGCCACAATTTTCAACTCTAGATTTGTGTTAATAATTATGTTGACTCTAGAGTTGCAACAGCAGCCATTGACAGCCCATTCATTCACGCAGAAATCTGATTGTATTAAATGACCCAACATTGCGGCTGTACTTTCTCTGTGTTTGTTTAATAAAAATCCACGTATAGATATGCTATGAGCTTATTTCATTCTAAGAAATTCCGTGCAGGCGATATTTTTTCCTTAGTGTCGGGAATTTGGAAGCGCTCGTCAAAGTCAATCAATGGCCCTGCGTACCACCTGTTTCGAATTTGTGTTAGCAGTGGCTCAGAGCCTCTGCCTGATGGCCTCAATAGTCTAATATCTCCCCCAGTCCGTGGGGATATCCCTTTGGTCTAGTGGTTAAGATGTTGGACTTTCACGCGGGAGACCCGAGTTTGAATCCCGGGCATTACATTTGCACATATTGCAGGAAGCAGCAGCAGCACATTGCCATAATGTATTTGTACATAAGCCTGCATGAGTAGACGATGGAATGACCAAAAGTTTTTTGGAAAGTGAAATATCCTCCACAGGGACGTGGACAGAGTGTTAGAGAGGCAGGGGTTGAAATCACGTAAGAGGGCACTTTAGGACAAAAACAGCACATCTACAAGCTCACAAGAGAGCTTGTAGATCAGCTATTTTCAGGTCGCAACCCAGCACTCTTTAGCTACATGGAAAGGATAGGATGGGCATTTCACTGTGCAGTAAATGCTGCATTCGTGGTTTGGAGAGGGCAGTTGTTTTACAGATGGGGTAAAAGGGCATGCAGGGGCTGAAGCCCCCTTTGATGTCTATGCGTGCACGTCGCTGATCCTCTAAGTTTAATGTGAGTACTGTTTTCTTGTCGTCATACAGGCTTATGTTTCACACTCACCCCCATGACCAACATGACCGGTCACATGACCAACATGACCACTCACAGCAGAGACGTGTTGAGTGGTCGTTCCAACAGTACTCGGACCAATGGCAGCGCTGTGATGTTGATTGACATGTTGAGAGGCGGGACCAACAGGACCCGGACAAATGACGTGTTCGGTGACGAGTCCAACGGGACTCAACCTGACAGGAAAAGGACTGCTTGTGTCCATGGGTGGTGGTGTCATGTTGTGTTAAGTAGAGGCGATTACATACATCTCCAGTGGAAATGAGTCAATACAAAATAAAAACTGTTTTGTGAAGATGGCTTCTTTTTATTTTTACATGGATTCGGGCAGAGCGGTCGCAGCCATTTTCAGTGACATCTGCTGGCAAATTGTTATGTTTTCATTGCAGCTCAAAGGACTTCAGAACACACAGAGAAAACCATAGAAAATCCACCGAATGTTCAAAGTTCAGGTTGTTTGGGTGTAATTGAGGTCATAAAACCTAAAAGAAAAATCAATCAATTTACAATTTAGGCATTTAGCAGAGGCTCCTAATCAAGAGCCATTTACAGAAAGCAGGGACCAATAGTTTTCATAATCCTCATGGGGACCCCCTGGCTCCCAAAGACTCTATGTCACTGACAGAAAGGACAACATAATACATCAAATATACACACATATATATATATATATATATATATATAGGATCATCAGTAAAATAACAAAAGGAATTTTAGCAGACGAAAGTAACGGACCAAAAAGGTATACGCTGAAGCTAAAAGCTTTTTTTTTGCCTTCCCCCGATTGTATACAGCAGCACTATTATATTAGTATCGCAACGCAACGCAAAGTATAGCCTATATGACTGTGATTGAATGTGTGAAAAGAACAGTGCGAGATGTTCAATTCGCCAAGAAATGCATTAAAATGTCAAATCCTATATTGGCTATTAACGGCACCGCCAAACTGAGGAGGCAAAATGTCATGCAGGGAGGAGAAGAAATGCACCATGGAAGGAAAGAAAAGAGAGTTGAAAAGAAGCATAAACAAGTAATATTACGTAACAGAAAGGTTATGGAAATTGAGACACACACACACACACACACACACATGTTAAAATTACCACTGAGTGATTTTGTTAAGCCCTACACTTTGTTGAAAGGGGTCCCCGCTGGTTTCTAGGTACACTAGTATTTTTTCCACTGTAATTTCCATTTGCAATGTTTTGGTTTTCAACCCTTTTCATGTCAAGGTCTCTTATGTTTTCAGCATGTGAGCCACGGACCACCATTTCATGACATTTAGCCTCTCAGACCCATCTGAGCCACGGACCACCGTTTGATGACATTTAGCCTCTCAGACCCATTTGAGCCACGGACCACCATTTGATGACATTTTAGAATCTCAGATCCAAGATATAGAATTTGTTGCTGTTGTTGGACTAGATATTGTCCACATGTCCATGCTGTATTGATGTTGGTACCAATATAGGAGAGATATTAACAGGCAAACGTTCTACATTCTCTAATTGTGTAGAAGAAAGTGTGTTAGGTGATTGTGATTTGGCCCCTGGCTGTGATTGGAGGCGCAGTGGCGTCAGAGGGGTCCTCCGAGCCACTCCAGGGCTGCCTGATTGCGTGCCTGAACAACCAATCATCACACTGCATGGACTGTTGACTTTGACAGGAGAGCAGAGGACGAACGCGTCCATTCACTTGTTGAATCGGAAGACATTAACCCTTTAAGAGCTGAGACGGATAAAAAAAAAACGAAATGTCTTTCTAAACAAACACCACCAAAATAAATTCAGGGGCGGCCTTAGGAATCTGGAGGCCCGTTTCAAGACCAAATATGAGGCCCCCATATATAACTATGACATAATAATTCTGTTGATACAGGCGTATTGACACAAATAGTTTTGACTGTTCAATATCGCGCGCAGCCACATCGGCAATTACAATTGCCTGCACATTTTACCCAGGAAATAGGTGTAACTTTAACATCGTGGAAGAGAGCGAGTGAGGGGTTGACTGACGCTTGGCGGTCAGTCGGTGCTCGGAGGCCCCCCTGAGGGTGGCCATTTCAATTGAAACTGGTGAAACATAGCTAAGGCCTCCTATATGAAAATTATTTTGAATCTATCTGGCTGCTGGACCCCCCCCCCCCCCCAATCTCAAAATAGATTGTACCAGGGACTCCCAGAATTATGATTGATATTGATTGAATGATGAGAAGATTTCAAGTGTTGAGTAGACAAAAATGGTACCATATATAATATAATGAGCATTCATAAGAACCAATTATATTTGAGGTTGAAAGTATTTACTGTTGCCACTGCAGATAAGATAAGTAGCAACCATCTCAGCCTTCTTGTTTCATCTGTTCCTGAGGCAGATTTAAAAAAGAAACGCCTTCAAAATAACGATTGGAACAGTCCCGTGGACCAAATGCATAACAAACTGTAGGTCCATGAAATGAAAAGGGTCGGGGACGTCGTCATGTAATGAGGTTTCATAGTGTTCGTTGTGATTTGATGATTCTACCCAGGGACGTGCAGAGAGTGTAAGAGAGGCAGGGGCTGAAATCCCGTTAAGAGGGCACTTTCGGACAACAATAGGGAAAATAGCAGATCTACAAGCTCACAACGCGTCGCAGGGCAGGGGCTGAAGCCCCCTTTGGTGTCTATGTGTTCACGTCCCTGATTGTACAGTACTTGCTGACAGCGTGACCGACAGCACACACTGTACATTATTTAAAACAAACGGCCTCGTTAAATAGTTTAATAATTGTGTCGTGGCGCAACTAATTAGACATGAGAGACAAGTGGAGATGTGGTTAGGAGGAGTCAGAGCGTGGATCCGAGCGTGTTCTCATTAGGGAATTTTATTTATACATTATTTAAACGCAGCGTGTTTTGTGCTGCTTTTCATCTTTTGATCAGCGAGACGGCGTGTTTTGATTAACCTATTAAAATCTGTAACCATGTTTAACCATTATTTTATACTGTGGCTGTTCAAAAATAGCAGATCTCCAAACTCGTAGCGCGTAGAGCTGGTGGCTACGCTATATGGAGAGCACTTTGACACTGGCCGGCAGTGCGGGAGTGGACTTTGTTTCCTTTGGTGGTCCAGCCTGGGACATGTCCACAGTGTTAGAGGGACATGTCCACAGCCTGGGACATGTCCACAGTGTTAGAGGGACATGTCCACAGCCTGGGACATGTCCACAGTGTTAGAGGGACATGTCCACGGTGTTAGAGGGACATGTCCACAGTGTTAGAGGACATGTCCACAGTGTTAGAGGGACATGTCCACAGTGTTATAGAGGGACATGTCCACAGTGTTAGAGGGACATGTCCACAGTGTTAGAGGGACATGTCCACAGTGTTATAGAGGGACATGTCCACAGTGTTAGAGGGACATGTCCACAGTGTTAGAGGGACATGTCCACAGTGTTAGAGGGACATGTCCACAGTGTTATAGGACATGTCCACAGTGTTAGAGGGACATGTCCACAGTGTTAGAGGACATGTCCACAGTGTTAGAGGGACATGTCCACAGTGTTAGAGGGACATGTCCACAGTGTTAGAGGGACATGTCCACAGTGTTAGAGGACATGTCCACGGTGTTAGAGGGACATGTCCACAGTGTTAGAGGACATGTCCACAGTGTTAGAGGACATGTCCACAGTGTTAGAGGTGTTAGAGGGACATGTCCACAGTGTTAGAGGGACATGTCCACAGTGTTAGAGGTGTTAGAGGGACATGTCCACAGTGTTAGAGGGACATGTCCACAGTGTTAGAGGGACATGTCCACGGTGTTAGAGGGACATGTCCACGGTGTTAGAGGGACATGTCCACAGTGTTAGAGGGACATGTCCACAGTGTTAGAGGGACATGTCCACAGTGTTAGAGGGACATGTCCACAGTGTTAGAGGGACATGTCCACGGTGTTAGAGGGACATGTCCACGGTGTTAGAGGGACATGTCCACAGTGTTAGAGGGACATGTCCACAGTGTTAGAGGGACATGTCCACAGTGTTAGAGGGACATGTCCACAGTGTTAGGGGACATGTCCACGGTGTTAGAGGGACATGTCCACAGTGTTAGAGGGACATGTCCACGGTGTTAGAGGACATGTCCACAGTGTTAGAGGGACATGTCCACGGTGTTAGAGGACATGTCCACAGTGTTATAGAGGGACATGTCCACAGCCTGTTGGAGCTGGTTTCAAACTTAATTGGGATGCCATCGCTACCCCTTGTGCACGTAACTTTGCTGCACCTGAAACACGTCTGTCCTCGTAAGCAATTTCCTTTGTGTGGACATAAATAAATTGTGCAAAGTGTGTGTGTGTGTGTGTGTGTGTGTGTGTGTGTGTGTGTGTGTGTGTGTGTGTGTGTGTGTGTGTGTGTGATGTACTGGTTGGGGGTACAGGTGGTAGGAAGGAAGCTAACCCCCCCTCAAATATAACCATCTTAAGCTCGCTGCTGCATACATGCATTATAGTTTTGTTTTGTCTTCTATGTTTGTGTGTTTTTTTGGCCTGCAGTTGTTGACACCGTGCACCCCCCCCCCCCCCCCCATTACCCCCAGGCTGTCAGCTCTGTCTCAGTTGAAGAGTCTCCGCTCTGCATTCCACCCAGCTCTCCTCTCCTCCAATCTCACTGTCCTCTCTGCATTCCACCCAGCTCTCCTCTCCTCTCCTCTCCTCCAATCTCACTTTCCTCTCTGCATTCCACCCAGCTCTCCTCTCCTCTCCTCTCCTCTCCTCTCCTCTCCTCTCCTCTCCTCTCCTCTCCTCTCCTCTCCTCTCCTCTCCTCTCCTCTCCTCTCCTCTCCTCTCCTCTCCTCTCCTCTCCTCTCCTCTCCTCTCCTCTCCTCTCCTCTCCTCTCCCCTGACTTCCCTAGGAGGTTACCGTGCTGACGGCGGTGTGAATATGGAGTTATGAGGTTTCTGTGAATATGCAGAGTGTGTGTTTTGACAGTCAGTCAGTCAGAGAGAGAGAGAGAGAGAGAGAGAGAGGAGCGCTGACACATGGAGACCCCCTTCAGTGACACGTCTGTCAATCTGACACGTACAGCCCGCACAGCCCGGCCCCCGCCGGGGGTCCCGTCACGTCCCTTCCCACTCCACTCACTAACTATAATGAAACGATATGTGTCTGATGGGGAAGTAGCCTGGCCCATATAGCCTGGCCCAGCAGTAGCCTGGCAGTACTTTGGCCCAGCAGTAGCCTGGCCCTGGTCCTCTGTGATTTCTGGTCTAGAGGGGCGGGCGCCGGCGAAAACAGCCGGCGGATGCTATTGGTTCACCGATCTGTGCGCCCGCCCCCCATCCCAAGGAATTATCCCCATAGTTTTAAAAAGTATTTATTTAAAGACCTGTAAGCCTTGGACAGAGACAACATGACAAATCATGACAAATTAGACAAATCATGACAATAAAGATGTTTTTTGGGGGGGCTGGACAAATAATTAGAAATTAGAAAAACTAAAATAATGTGTTGTATACCCTGCCCTTTTTTCAGTTATGCCCAAAATGTATGTGAGCAGACAGACCGATTCCCAGTCATATAGAGTGAAGTGACACAATAGGCTGTCTCACTGTCTCACTGTCTGGGGGTATAGTGAATAATATTCACTATACCCCCAGACAGTGAGACAGCCTATATTATAGGCTGTCTCACTGTCTGGGGGTATAGTGAATATAGGCTGTCTGTCTCACTGTCTGGGGGTATAGTGAATATAGGCTGTCTCACTGTCTGGGGGTATAGTGAATATAGGCTGTCTCACTGTCTGGGGGTATAGTGAATATAGGCTGTCTGTCTCACTGTCTGGGGGTATAGTGAATATAGGCTGCCTGTCTCACTGTCTCACTGTCTGGGGGTATAGTGAATATAGGCTGTCTCACTGTCTGGGGGTATAGTGAATATAGGCTGTCTGTCTCACTGTCTGGGGGTATAGTGAATATAGGCTGTCTCACTGTCTGGGGGTATAGTGAATATAGGCTGTCTCACTGTCTGGGGGTATAGTGAATATAGGCTGTCTGTCTCACTGTCTGGGGGTATAGTGAATATAGGCTGCCTGTCTCACTGTCTCACTGTCTGGGGGTATAGTGAATATAGGCTGTCTCACTGTCTGGGGGTATAGTGAATATAGGCTGTCTGTCTCACTGTCTGGGGGTATAGTGAATATAGGCTGCCTGTCTCACTGTCTCACTGTCTGGGGGTATAGTGAATATAGGCTGTCTCACTGTCTCACTGTCTGGGGGTATAGTGAATATAGGCTGTCTCACTGTATGGGGGTATAGTGAATATAGGCTGCCTGTCTCACTGTCTCACTGTCTGGGGGTATAGTGAATATAGGCTGTCTCACTGTCTCACTGTCTGGGGGTATAGTGAATATAGGCTGTCTCACTGTCTCACTGTCTGGGGGTATAGTGAATATAGGCTGTCTGTCTCACTGTCTGGGGGTATAGTGAATATAGGCTGTCTCACTGTCTCACTGTCTGGGGGTATAGTGAATATAGGCTGCCTGTCTCACTGTCTCACTGTCTGGGGGTATAGTGAATATAGGCTGTCTCACTGTCTCACTGTCTGGGGGTATAGTGAATATAGGCTGCCTGTCTCACTGTCTCACTGTCTGGGGGTATAGTGAATATAGGCTGTCTCACTGTCTGGGGGTATAGTGAATATAGGCTGTCTCACTGTCTCACTGTCTGGGGGTATAGTGAATATAGGCTGTCTCACTGTCTCACTGTCTGGGTAGTGAATAGGCTCACAGCAGGAACCATCAAGGGGAGCAGGACACATCTGTTTATACCTGCACTCAGTCTCTCTCTCTCTCTCTCTCTCTCTCTCTCTCTCTCTCTCTCTCTCTCTCATGTCCATTTACACCCCCGCCCTCTCCTCCAAGCCAACCCGGCCAACAGATATCCATCCATCCCTCTTCCCCTTTTATCTACAGATGTGTTGGCTGGATGACACACAGACTGATATTAAAATGGTGATTTATGATGATTTAAAATGCTAGATATATTTTTGTTTGTCTCTTTTCATTAGCTCCGCCTTCCCTAGTCCATCAGCCCCAGCTGTGTCCATGTACTTGTTTTCATTACTGAAGTAAAAGTAGCAAGCAGCGAGTACTATATTTAATACTACTAATTAATTAATACTAATGAATACTATAGTTCTATACGACAGAGAGTACCACAACACAGACATACTAGTTCTACAACAGATCGGCTCTATGCTTTTGAATAGGAAAAGTACAAAGAATGGAAAACTGGAAATACCCAAGAAAAGTAAAGATTGTACTCCTATCATATCCACCACTGTGTTCGAATGGCATAGCCATTGGTTACTTTAAGAGGTAGATGACCTTATATACAGTACGGCATTATTGCATGGCTTGGTTGAAGGCTTGATTCTGATTGGTCAACCGCTGAATTCAGCGTGTGTTATTTATTTCTGGATAATGACCGCTCCACTCTATAACAGACCGATGTCTAATCAGAGGCTCACAACACACAATATCATTTAACTAAACAACATGACAGCCATGTAAACTAACACACCATGTCATTTAACTAAACAACATGACAGCCATGTAAACTAACACACCATGTCATTTAACTAAACAACATGACAGCCATGTAAACTAACACACCATGTCATTTAACTAAACAACATGACAGCCATGTAAACTAACACACCATGTCATTTAACTAAACAACATGACAGCCATGTAAACTAACACACCATGTCATTTAACTAAACAACATGACAGCTGTAAACTAACACCCCATGTAATTTAACTAAACAACATGACAGCCATGTAAACTAACACACCATGTCATTTAACTAAACAACATGACAGCCATGTAAACTAACACACCATGTCATTTAACTAAACAACATGACAGCCATGTAAACTAACACCCCATGTCATTTAACTAAACAACATGACAGCCATGTAAACTAACACATGACCATGTTATTTAACTAAACAACATGACAGCTGTAAACTAACACACCATGTAATTTAACTAAACAACATGACAGCTGTAAACTAACACCCCATGTCATTTAACTAAACAACATGACAGCCATGTAAACTAACACACCATGTCATTTAACTAAACAACATGACAGCCATGTAAACTAACACACCATGTCATTTAACTAAACAACATGACAGCTGTAAACTAACACACCATGTCATTTAACTAAACAACATGACAGCTGTAAACTAACACACCATGTCATTTAACTAAACAACATGACAGCTGTAAACTAACACACCATGTCATTTAACTAAACAACATGACAGCCATGTAAACTAACACCCCATGTCATTTAACTAAACAACATGACAGCCATGTAAACTAACACCCCATGTCATTTAACTAAACAACATGACAGCCATGTAAACTAACACCCCATGTCATTTAACTAAACAACATGACAGCCATGTAAACTAACACACCATGTCATTTAACTAAACAACATGACAGCTGTAAACTAACACACCATGTCATTTAACTAAACAACATGACAGCCATGTAAACTAACACACCATGTCATTTAACTAAACAACATGACAGCTGTAAACTAACACCCCATGTCATTTAACTAAACAACATGACAGCCATGTAAACTAACACACCATGTCATTTAACTAAACAACATGACAGCTGTAAACTAACACACCATGTCATTTAACTAAACAACATGACAGCTGTAAACTAACACACCATGTCATTTAACTAAACAACATGACAGCCATGTAAACAAACACACCATGTCATTTAACTAAACAACATGACAGCCATGTAAACTAACACACCATGTCATTTAACTAAACAACATGACAGCCATGTAAACTAACACACCATGTCATTTAACTAAACAACATGACAGCCATGTAAACTAACACACCATGTCATTTAACTAAACAACATGACAGCCATGTAAACTAACACCCCATGTCATTTAACTAAACAACATGACAGCCATGTAAACTAACACACCATGTTATTTAACTAAACAACATGACAGCCATGTAAACTAACACCCCATGTCATTTAACTAAACAACATGACAGCCATGTAAACTAACACCCCATGTCATTTAACTAAACAACATGACAGCCATGTAAACTAACACCCCATGTCATTTAACTAAACAACATGACAGCCATGTAAACTAACACACCATGTCATTTAACTAAACAACATGACAGCCATGTAAACTAACACACCATGTCATTTAACTAAACAACATGACAGCCATGTAAACTAACACACCATGTCATTTAACTAAACAACATGACAGCCATGTAAACTAACACACCATGTCATTTAACTAAACAACATGACAGCCATGTAAACTAACACACCATGTCATTTAACTAAACAACATGACAGCCATGTAAACTAACACCCCATGTCATTTAACTAAACAACATGACAGCCATGTAAACTAACACACCATGTCATTTAACTAAACAACATGACAGCCATGTAAACTAACACACCATGTCATTTAACTAAACAACATGACAGCCATGTAAACTAACACACCATGTCATTTAACTAAACAACATGACAGCCATGTAAACTAACACCCCATGTGACGTCATTTAACTAAACAACATGACAGCCATGTAAACTAACACCCCATGTCATTTAACTAAACAACATGACAGCCATGTAAACTAACACACCATGTCATTTAACTAAACAACATGACAGCCATGTAAACTAACACACCATGTCATTTAACTAAACAACATGACAGCCATGTAAACTAACACACCATGTCATTTAACTAAACAACATGACAGCCATGTAAACTAACACCCCATGTCATTTAACTAAACAACATGACAGCCATGTAAACTAACACCCCATGTCATTTAACTAAACAACATGACAGCCATGTAAACTAACACCCCATGTGACGTCATTTAACTAAACAACATGACAGCCATGTAAACTAACACCCCATGTCATTTAACTAAACAACATGACAGCCATGTAAACTAACACACCATGTCATTTAACTAAACAACATGACAGCCATGTAAACTAACACACCATGTCATTTAACTAAACAACATGACAGCCATGTAAACTAACACACCATGTCATTTAACTAAACAACATGACAGCCATGTAAACTAACACCCCATGTCATTTAACTAAACAATATGACAGCCATGTAAACTAACACCCCATGTCATTTAACTAAACAACATGACAGCCATGTAAACTAACACACCATGTCATTTAACTAAACAACATGACAGCCATGTAAACTAACACACCATGTCATTTAACTAAACAACATGACAGCCATGTAAACTAACACACCATGTCATTTAACTAAACAACATGACAGCCATGTAAACTAACACCCCATGTCATTTAACTAAACAACATGACAGCCATGTAAACTAACACCCCATGTCATTTAACTAAACAACATGACAGCCATGTAAACTAACACACCATGTTATTTAACTAAACAACATGACAGCCATGTAAACTAACACCCCATGTCATTTAACTAAACAACATGACAGCCATGTAAACTAACACACCATGTTATTTAACTAAACAACATGACAGCCATGTAAACTAACACCCCATGTCATTTAACTAAACAACATGACAGCCATGTAAACTAACACCCCATGTCATTTAACTAAACAACATGACAGCCATGTAAACTAACACACAATATCATTTAACTAAACAACATGACAGCCATGTAAACTAACACACCATGTCATTTAACTGAATAACATGACAGGCATGTTGTTTTGTTTGTCACTTTTGGGTCAATTTATTAATTGGTTTAGTACCTTGTAAAGCTACGTAAATATACTTCCCACCAGTGGCCGATAATGGGTTAATTATCTCCAGCTTCAATGTCTTGACGTGACCTTTTCTGCAGGTGAGTTACACACCGTTCTGCCTCCCGGAGTAATGAAAGCAGCTCTTTATCCTCCCAGTGTTACACCATGAAAGCAGCTCTTTATCCTCCCAGTGTTACACCATGAAAGCAGCTCTTTATCCTCCCAGTGTTACACCATGAAAGCAGCTCTTTATCCTCTCAGTGTTACACCATGAAAGCAGCTCTTTATCCTCCCAGTGTTACACCATGAAAGCAGCTCTTTATCCAAGCAATTTGAAAGAATAGCTGATGCTATGATATAGTGCAATACAGTGGAAATTGTGGAGGGCAGCGATCCAGGAATCCCGAGTTGGTGTTGGCTAGACCTCACTCTCGCAATGGGGATCCCCGCGTGATTTGGGGGGTCCAGGTGACAGTAAAATGACAATTTAAGGTTTTGAATCCATTCCAAGCATTAGTTTTGCACAAAAGAAACTCCTTGGGCTAAAAACAGCCATAGCCACTTGCCCAAATGTGCCCAATTGTGCTCAAATGTGCTGACCTCATCACATTTGTCATGACGGCTATGGCCGATGATAAAATGAATTCCATAGATTAGTAGTATAGTAAAGTAGTAATGATAATAGCCGATCTACAAGCTCTTTTAACATTTTTGGCTCTGAAATGTAGTGGAGTAGAAATAAAAGTATTGGAAATTGAATAAAATACTCAAGTTAAGTACATGAAAGTACCTCATAGGCTAAGTGTATTAAGTACAGTACTTATGTAAATGTACTTAGTTACTTTACACCACTGGTTATTGGTATCGCTATGAAAACACATTTTTAAAGCTTTTGATGAAAAAAAGGACATTTCCATATTTATTTATCGAGATTTTCTATTAGTGTTTTATTATTATTATTATTATTATTATTATTATTATTATTATTATCATCATTAGAAATCTACACTGGTTCAGTTCAAGTCAAGTACGACGTCACTTGTAGTCCGAAGAATGCGGAAGTCAAGTCAAATACGTACGACGTCACTTTGTAGTCTGACGAATGCGGAAGTGGTCCGTGGCAGCTTGCTAAGCCAAACACAGGAGGATGTTTTCATGTTGTAGTGTGATGTGAAACTCTCAGCTTTAAAACAAACATTATCCTGAATATCATATATTGACATTTAGACCGTCGTTCCTTCCGGGCTCAGCTGACAGTGGACTGGGAACCGACGGAACCCCCAAAACATGGAGGTAAAATTAATACAAATAGAGCTTCTGTAGCATCATTAGCTCCATGAGCTAACTACTACTAGTACTACTGTCTCACACAGTGCGGAAATGAGCCATGTATTAGAGCTGTTTACATTATAAACTAATAATAATAATATATAGTGCTGCTGTGTTATAGAAATATGTTTCCAGGCGAATTTGCTTTCATATTAGCAGTCGTTTCATTTCAATGACAGGAGAGAGATGAACACAGGTGAACAGCACTTTATTTACAATGTAGGTTTAGCCAGAGCTTAAGGTACATTTATAGACACTTTAATGGAGTGCATTTATAACTAAAACTATAGGATATCAGATGAACAATGAACATATGTCTAAATATCTAGTAAATATCATTCTGTACATTAAACTATAGGATATCAGATGAACAATCTGTCTAAACAATCATGCTATCTACTGTACATATCATTCTGTACAGTTTTTTCAGTACATTGTGGTGAAGAAAAACACAAACACATTGTTAAGAAACAAAAAACAAGAATGAGCTGCATATCTTTGTGGTGTGTGCTTCATTTAGGTGTGTGTGTGTGTGTGTGTGTGTGTGTGTGTGTGTGTGTGTGTGTGAGTCAGATAATGTCTTTGTCCACGCTGGCATGTAATAACAACTAAATGTTGTTGTTATTACTGTGTCCTTCCTTATTATGTGTCAAATCAGTCTACATCTAAGCTACATTATATTGAAACTACAGGTAGCCTAGTAATACAAAGTAACACGCTCTCTATCATTATTATTATGAATCATATTTACACAATAATACATATTAGGTGTCATTCTTACATAGCTACAGTTATGTTTGTTATGTGTGTTGTGTGCTGTGCTACTGGTCTACTGTGCACACGGAATAAGTTATATTATGTAAATGTATGACTGGTTATATGGGTTGTATTTGTGTTATGTGTCTCGCCTCTTCAGAGACTCCACCTCAGCCTGTAGCACCACTAGGCTTTAACGCATTTAGCCCTGACGTCGACAGTTTTCTGAAATACCTTTGTTTCTATATCAGTGGTTCTCAATATTTCATGATTTCAAGAACCCCAAAATGTAATTGGCCGCCGACCCCCATCTGAAAATATGTTGTTCCTGTGTGTGTGTGTGTGTGTGTGTGTGGAGGAAGGGGAGAATGTTTAGGCCCGTCACAAGGATGCAGAATTATATTATACTATATATCTGATTTACTTTTATACCTCTTAAATGGTGTAAAAGATCGTTTTCTCCAGATCGGGTAAATTGCCGTTCACAGATGAGTCATTTGGAGTGACTTATCGGCCCAGTTATATGTAAAGCTTTATTCCAGTACATCTCATCTTATGTTATTCATCTCTGTGCCCTAATATGATACATTATATTTTACATGACGGAAGAGCCTAGATGTCTCTCATAGGTTGTTTGTTTATGGTACAGCTTGTCCTTGTAACGTGATAGTACACCTTTGTATTATCACGTTACAAGGAGAAATTGTCTGATTCCTTGTGCTCTCCTCGGGGCTCGGACCTGTGCGTACTCATTGTAAAGTCCATCTCCCTCCCTGTCCAACCATGTAACAACACCAGCTCAGTGGCCTAGTGGTTAGAGTGTCCGCCCTGAAACTGGGAGGTCGGGGGTTCGATCCCCATCCGGGTCATACCAACTCAGCATCAAAG
Organism: Protomyctophum parallelum; assembly: GCF_964188405.1. Lineage (NCBI taxonomy): Eukaryota > Metazoa > Chordata > Actinopteri > Myctophiformes > Myctophidae > Protomyctophum > Protomyctophum parallelum. The sequence continues at coordinate 10,326,365 of NC_139707.1, forward strand.
GAATGGATTGGACAGTGTTCATATTAGATATAGCTTAATATGTGGTTGTGTTTGGTGTAACAGTGTTCATATAGAGGTGGTTGTGTTTGGTGTAACAGTGTTCATATAGAGGTGGTTGTGTTTGGTGTAACAGTGTTCATATAGAGGTGGTTGTGTTTGGTGTAACAGTGTTCATATAGAGGTGGTTGTGTTTGGTGTAACAGTGTTCATATAGAGGTGGTTGTGTTTGGTGTAACAGTGTTCATATAGATGTGGTTGTGTTTGGTGTAACAGTGTTCATATAGAGGTGGTTGTGTTTGGTGTAACAGTGTTCATATAGAGGTGGTTGTGTTTGGTGTAACAGTGTTCATATAGAGGTGGTTGTGTTTGGTGTAACAGTGTTCATATAGATGTGGTTGTGTTTGGTGTAACAGTGTTCATATAGAGGTGGTTGTGTTTGGTGTAACAGTGTTCATATAGAGGTGGTTGTGTTTGGTGTAACAGTGTTCATATAGAGGTGGTTGTGTTTGGTGTAACAGTGTTCATATAGAGGTGGTTGTGTTTGGTGTAACAGTGTTCATATAGAGGTGGTTGTGTTTGGTGTAACAGGACACAGAACCCAGTGGGCCGGAGGCGGTGGCTTCACCTCCAGCAGGAGCACCAAAGTCCAAGGTACAGTAGGACCGTCTTACAGACAACAGACACATACTGTAACTAATTCAGTCCAAGGTACAGTAGGACCGTCTTACAGCAGACACATACATACATACTGTAACTAATACAGTCCAAGGTACAGTAGGACCGTCTTACAACAGACACATACATACATACTGTAACTAATACAGTCCAAGGTACAGTAGGACCGTCTTACAACAGACACATACATACATACTGTAACTAATACAGTCCAAGGTACAGTTGGTCTTGTCTTACAGACAACAGACTTGTAACTAATAATTATATATATATATATATATATATATATGTGTGTAAATATGTTTTTAATGTAATGAGTCCCGGGATGCAGGGATGGTCTTTTAGATGAGTCCCAGGCAGCATTTAACTCCCATTTCATTAAGAAATTAAGAAACTAAAGCTAGCGAAATAAACTAGAATAAAAAAACAGTACAGTAGTGCATCCCGTGGATGCAGAGGTCGTTGTTTTATTGCGTCCCTTAATCATGGTGAATATTGTGCTTGCTCCTGCAGCTGGACACTCTGTCCAAAGAAGACCTGATTAAGTTTGCCAAGAAGCAGATCGCTGCCATGCAGAAAATGAAGGCCAAGTGTGCAGGTAAATGCACGCTGTGCATGCGTGTGTGCGAGAGCCTGTGTATCTGTGTCACTATAGCACCATAGCATACATGTATGTGGCCCTTGCTATGCATGTGCATGTGTGTGCTTAAAACATTTCCTTTTGTTTTAGATTTTCAAAAGGAAGTTGCAACGCTCCAGCAACAGGTGAAAAGCAGCAGCAACACGTCGGAAGACTCCATTCTGATCCAGGTCTGTACGTTACAGATTCACGTGGTCTCGTGTAGCCAGACGACTATTCCACAATCTGTCAAAACTGTATAGAGTCGGCCCAGGCCGTAGCGTAACGGTCTGGGCACCGGACTGGTGATCCAGTCGCGGTGTGCCGCGGGTTCGACTCCCGAACCCGACACGGCCTTTACCGCATGTCATCCCCCCATCTCTCTCCCGTTTCCTGTCAGCCTACTATCTGTCCCTTAAAAAATCAATAAAAGGCGTAAGCCGCAAAAAAAATATCTTAAAAAAAAAAAATACTGTATAGAGTCAGACACTTGTCTCCCTTCACGAAAATAGATTATATTTCAAAATATCTTCAAAACATATTTTTGAGGGGCGCTATCCCCTCCTATATTCAGATATAGTGTAAAAAATCCCATTGACAATGAATGGAGAATTTACGTCATTATGTAGACGAGCAAATCGGCTATTTTAGGACACAAAGATTAAATTTCCATTGACAATGAATGTACGATGATAAGAGCGCCCCTCACTTCACATGGGTGTGATTTTTTCCGATAAGCAGCAAGCTATATACGTATGCTTTGGCTAATTTCATTCAGAGTAATGGGACATGTTTAGTTGACTGCAAAGCGTGGAGAGAAGTGCTTCATCCCCGGATCGTGTTCAGAGCCGTTTCACACGCTACTATGACGGAAGCTTTTGAAACGTGTGAATCACGTCAACAGTCTGTCTCAGGAGACTTAAGATCCACGCAACTCTTCTCCACGGCTGTTACACTAGTACCGTAAATAATATGCCCCAGCAAACATCCTTGTTCCTTGTTTGACGTTCCTTGTGCGTGTGTGTTGTGTGCGTGTGTGTGTGCACGCCTGTGTGTGCATGTGACGTAACAGGAGCTGACAGAGAGAATGGATGCGTTGCTGCTGGAGAAGGCGGAGACTCAACAAAGCCTGGTGTTGTCTCGTAAAGAACTGGAGAGGAGCAAGCTGCAGGCCAAGGTGAAACGAAGACCTTCTTTACATCATATAAACGTCTCTAATACGTCCTTCTCTACATGCACATCCAACGTCTCTAATACGTCCTTCTTATTATATACTTATTATATCTCTAATACGTCCTCAAACAAAGCCCCTCCTTTACAATTGGCATTTACCAGGCGCTCTAAATGTACATGATTCTGAATCCATTCCATTCCAGTTTGCTTGGAATGGAAAAGCATACTTATAAAATCATAATGTAATTTAGAACATTTACCAACTTTCAGCAGCTGTCAAATATTCCCCTAGGGCGGCTGACTAGAAACCGTGTTAGTAGACACCTTTACAAACACATTGGTGAAGAACATTCTTGGTAAGAAACTTATTCCCAGATTTGACATTCTTCTGACAATATTCACTGACTAATAGCAGCTCTGACAGTGTGATGAACCGGAAACGTTTCCAGATGTGAAGGAACCCATTCCTGTTCCATCTAACCCCACCCTATAGTGACCACGTCATACGTTGAACTTGAAAGTAAACCTCACGTTTTATCATCGTGTGTGTGTGTGTGTGTTGTGTGTGTGTGTCGTCATGGTGAACAGGACGAGCATGGCGCGCTGCAGGCAGAGCTGGACTCTGTCAGAGAAGACCACCAGAGAAAGATCCGAGCCCTGGAGGGCAGCATGGAGGAGTCCAACGCCCGGCACCGCGTCGAGGTGGCGCGCTTCCAGAGCCTGCTGGCGGAGCGAGAGCAGAGAGACAGGGAGGAGGCCAGCGAGAGAGAGGAGAGGCCGTCCGGGGCTGACGGTTCAGAGGAGGCCCAGGGCCGCTGCCTCCGACTGGAGGCCGAGCTGCAGAGCCTGCGCGCTCAACTGGAACTCATCCAGGAAGGTAACGTATTAGACTTAGATGGCAGTTTATGTAGACTTATAGCATTTTATGTAAACGTAGCACTACATAGTATATATATGCATACTTGCATAGTTTGATTTTATAGATCATTCCACTGTTACGTTCTTAGCTTACGTCTGATTCATGATAACTACTTGTTATGTATGTGATGTGTTGCCATGCTTTTTGTTCTTGCTTAATGTAAGTCTCTCTGGATTAAGAGCGTCTGATAAATGCCTAAATTGTAAATTGGCTGTAACCACCCAGGGCTCGTCAATGTGTCCCTACCTTGATCATAAGACCACATGTACTGAATGTCAGGTCTTCAGGTTTTCTTCAGAATATGTTTGACACTGGTTTACTACCACACTATTTATGGCACATTAGGAGTCCAACTAGTACTATTGGTTGTCTTAATGTTTTAATTGCAAAATGTTTTGATCACATCCGCTGATGCGTTGGGCTGATGCGTTGGGCTGTTAAGATCATTAAAGCTGGGCTGTTGCCTGAGTCCAGTGCATTTCTGCCTACTTCCGGTCCAGGACTTGTCCCAGTTGGTTGTCAACATTCTCAATAGAAGTCTATGTAGGAGAGCCGCCATTGGACTGAAGCCCCATGAAGTGAATCTGCGTAAATCTGTCTATATCTTAAGGCTCTGAGCGAGAGAGCCACCAGCGGGAGCTGACGGAGGCCCAGCAGGAGGTGGAGAACCTCCGGGAGGAGCTGGCCCAGAGGAGCCTGCAGCACCAGGAGGAGATGAGGGCTCTGGAGGAGGACTGCGAGGTGGAGCGGGAGAGACTCCTCCTGCTGCACGAGGAGCTGACGGAGCAGCTGGCGCTCAAAGGTACGTACGCTCCCCTCCTGGAGGCCAGGGGTTCCCCTACGTAGGGCGCGGGGCGGCTGTGGCTCAGGAGGTAGAGCAGGTCGTCCAATGATCCCTGGGTCGGCGGTTCGAATCCCGTCCTTGCCTTGGGCAAGACACTGAACCCTACATTGCCTCCAATGAGTCGGTCGGTGTGAGCTCGCCACCGTTGGTGTGGGAAGTGAGGACGCTGGCGTCGACTGTTTGCCGCTTCACTACAAGCTCAAAACGTGTCGCAATGCAACGTGTTTTGAGCTTGTAGATCTGTTATTTTTTTGCTATATTGAATTGAAATCCTGAATAATGTTTTTGCTACCTTTGAATTGGAATCCTGAATATCTCCGGATGCTTTTCCAGTCATAATAATGGGTTAAGTTGTAAAGCTGACTCATAGCATGTGTGTTGGCTGCTGATGAAATCAGTTGTAAACCCTGCTTTTCTACTCTTTTCATCTCGCAAAAGCATTTTACAAAATGCTTCCAGTCGAGTATTGTGGGCGATGCATTGTTCTCTCTCTCTCTCTCTCTCTCTCTCTCTCTCTCTCTCTTTCTCTCTCTCTCGCCTGCCCTTCGCTCACTGTGTTATGAAGGGCTCGGCTCTCCTTCTCTGTGCATTGGTGGTGTTTACTATATAATCCGCTGCCACCAACCCATTACATATACACTGTACAGCTAGAAATGCACTCTGTCGAGGTGCCAACTTGCGCCTTGCACACAAGTAGGCCATACATGGCCTATTTATTGGCCTACAACAGCCAATAAGAGACCGCCATTCTTACCCCGACGTGCTTGCGTGTGTGCGTGTGCACGTGCGTGTGCGTGTGCGTGTGTGTGTGTGCGTGCAGACAGCTACCTCCAGGACGTGCAGGAGGAGGACGAGGATCCGGGGCGGGGCTCCTCCGCGGGCATCGCCAGGATGCTGGAGCTGTCCCGCTGCAGCCAGCAGGGGGCGCCAGAGACACAGGCCCTAGAGGACCTGCAGGTGAGGCCTGGGACGAAACCTTTCAGGTCCATAGCCAAAAATAGTGAACATTAGCGGATCTACAAGCTCACAACGCAGTGCGAAGCGGCGCGTTGTGAGCTTGTAGATCTGCACATTTTCACCAGCTTTAGATAGCTATTATTTTAACTCTTTCAGCCCCAGACAGATAGTATTATAATTATATTAACCCATTTTGGGGCGGGAACCCCTTTTGAAAAATAGCAGATCTACAAGCTCATAGCGCGCCACCGAGTGGCGCGCTACGAGCTTGTAGGTCTGCAATTTTTTTTAAATCAAAGAACGACTGACATAGAAACATAGCTTTTTCAGAAAACTGTCAGGATGTAGAAGACGTTTTTTAGAATCTGATCTCAGGTCAAAATGGTTTAACTCTTTCAGGCCCAGAACACCATGCTCCACGACGAGCTCACTCTGCTGAGCAACGTGAAGGCGGAGCTGGAGGCGGAGCTCCAGAGGACGAGGGAGGAGTTCCAGACGGAGAGGGAGGAGCTCGAGTTCAAGATTGACGAGCTGCACATGTGCCGGGAGGGTGAGCACCACCACGCCCCCGCTGCGGCCGCCGCGGCGACCCTTGACCCTGCGGTGAGTCTAGCGGTCATGTTATTTTCTAACAACAAAACCCTGACTTTTTTTGTCGTCTTTCCAATTATTTGATTTGCCCAAAACATTGTGTGTGTTGTCATGGTTTGTCACGAGCCGAGTTGGCTTTGTCGGCGGCGTAAACGTCTTTAAATAAATACTTGTTGTACTGTTCTGATTCCAGGTGAGTCCGGCTGACCCTGACGGAACGGACGGCGTGAGCCTTGCATCTGTCACCGTAGAGCAGCAGGCGGATCCACCCGGTCCTCGTCAACACGACCAGGACCAACAGACAAGCAGAGACCCAGAGGAGCATCACAAGGTATGGAGCAGGTCTCCCCATCCACTGGAAAATACAACCTTTTTCATGTCAAGGCCCATTTATTTATTCATTCAGCATCTGAGCCACGGACCACCATTTGATGACATTTAGCCTCTCAGACCCATCTGAGCCACGGACCACCATTTGATGACATTTAGCCTCTCAGACGCATCTGAGCCACGGACCACCGTTTGATGACATTTAGCCTCTCAGACCCATCTGAGCCACGGACCACCGTTTGATGACATTTAGCCTCTCAGACCCATCTGAGCCACGGACCACCATTTGATGACATTTAGGCTCTCAGACCCCGCCAAAACTAAAGAATAGTTTGTTATCGTTGAGTGAGATTTTGTCCACAATTCCATGCTCTATTGATGGTACCGAGCTCTATAGACTCGGTACCAGTAGGAGAGATAACAGGCAAAACGTTGATCAAAATAACAATCTCTTCTATACATTCTATAATTGTGAACATTAAGTTCTTCTTCTTAAGATAATGACTAACACGGCCTTTCCATACATATCCAGCTGCAGGAGGAGCTGAGAGCTCGGTGTGAGGACCTGGCCAGCCAGAGGGACTCGGCTCTGGAGGAACATCGACGCGCTCTGGAGGTCCTGCGAGGCTTGGAGACGGAGCTGGGGGTGACGGCCGGGGACGACCTGCTCCGTCGCTACCGGGCTGCCAAGGAAGAGGCAGCCGGGGTTCTCCGTGACCTCCAGGAGATGACCCAGGAACTGGACCGGGAGAGGGACAGAGTCAGGGAGATGACCCAGGAACTGGACCAGGGGAAGGACAGAGTCACGGAGATGACCCAGGAACTGGACCAGGAGAGGGACAGAGTCAGGGAGATGACCCAGGAACTGGCTCAGATGACAGAGGAGAACACCAACCTAATGGAGAAGACCCAGGCCTTGGAGCTGAAGCTGGAAGCTTCCCTAGGTGAGACTACACTACACTGGATGGATCGCAATTGTTTGAGACAATCGGCTCGCACTTAATTAGCAAATTTGTCAGAATCGCTCACATTCGTCTGTCGAAATGTAACCGGCAATATCCGATATCTACAACAATTTCTGCTATTTTTTCAAGTGCAAAATGATTAAATGCATAGCCTATTAAATAGTCAGTTATTCAGTTGATTATTAGTAGCGGTCTTTACAAATCCTAAAACACATGGCTGTGTTCAACAACACAGCCATGACGTTAAGCTGTGTGTGTGTTCAACAACACAGCCATGACGTTAAACTGTGTGTGTTCAACAACACAGCTATGACGTTAAGCTGTGTATGTGTTCAACAACACAGCCATGACGTTAAGCTGTGTGTGTGTGTTCAACAACACAGCCATGGCGTTAAGCTGTGTATGTGTTCAACAACACAGCCATGACGTTAAGCTGTGTGTGTGTGTTCAACAACACAGCCATGACGTTAAACTGTGTGTGTTCAACAACACAGCTATGATGTTAAGCTGTGTATGTGTTCAACAACACAGCCATGACGTTAAGCTGTGTGTGTTCAACAACACAGCCATGGCGTTAAGCTGTGTATGTGTTCAACAACACAGCTATGACGTTAAGCTGTGTATGTGTTCAACAACACAGCTATGACGTTAAGCTGTGTATGTGTTCAACAACACAGCTATGACGTTAAGCTGTGTATGTGTTCAACAACACAGCCATGGCGTTAAGCTGTGTATGTGTTCAACAACACAGCCATGAAAAATAACACTGATGGCTATGAGGTGGTGAAAGCTTGTCCTGCATAGCAACGGTTGCTAAACTATTTGGATTGGCATTGATTGGACAATCGCTTTTCGGGTTGGGATTTAGCGAAGGGCTAATCACATCGACAATCACATCAACCCCCGTCCGTTGGTTGGCAGGTGAGACCCGGGCAGCGGAGGCCTCCGTCCAGGACCAGGAGAGACTGGCGGGCGAGCTGACCGCCACGAACGAGGAGATCCTCTCCCGGCTCCACACCAAGGAGACTCTGGCTCAGGAGCTGGAGGAGATGGTCAGCACGCTGACTGCAGAGAGGGAGCGCACGCAGGAACAGCTGGAGTGCCTCAACCGTCTGCAGGAGGAGAAGGACAGAGAGGTTCGTCATCTGCAAGAATCGACCCATTTAGGACTGAGGTCGATTCTAAAAAGAAATGGCTTCTAAATGCTAAGAAAGAAAACGCAGTGTAGTATTGTCAATTTGTCATAATTCCTATTCCAGGTGGACGGCGCGAAGCAGGAGATGGCAGACTGGGAGGCGAGGGCGGAGGCTCTGACGCTGACCGTTCAACACGTGTCTTCGGAGAAGCTTGATCTCCTTCGGAGAGCGGAGGAGGCGTCCGCCGCCCTGTCTCTGGCCCGGGACGAGAGGGAGGAGGCGTCCGCCGCCCTCTCTCTGGCCCGGGACGAGAGGCGACGTCTGGACTCTGAGGTGGAGGCTCTGGGCCTTCGGCTGGAGCAGGAGAGCTCGGAGAAACGCCACCTGGAGGCCAGGCTCCTCCAGGCCCTGCACGGGGAGCAGGTGGAGCAGGCCCATCAGGTGGAGGAAGCCCAGGCCTCCGTCAGCGCTCTGGGGGAGGGCAGCCTCCTCCAGGCCCTGCACGGGGAGCAGGTGGAGGAAGCCCAGGCCTCCGTCAGTGCTCTGGAGGAGGGCAGCCGGGCGGAGGAAGCCTTGCGGAGCTCGGCGGACGACGTGCAGGTAGCCACGATATTATTATCATTTCTTTCCCCCCAAGATTAAAAAAAAATAGCAGATCTACAAGCTAATTGCATGGCACTTGGTGCCGCACTATGAGCTTGTAGATCTGCTATTTTTTCAATAGCTAAAGTATAACATAATGCTCAAAACACCAAAAGGGGTTCCCGCCCAGAATGGGTTCAAGAGGTGCTGAATATGCAGCTCAACAAAAGCTTAATTAATCCTAGCTAGTTCAGTGGTTTTCAACCTTATTCATGTCAAGGCCCACTATACTATTCAACCGGCCACGTTTTGTCGGACTAACGCATGCCCCCCCCCTACGTGCAGGACCTCAGAGTTCGTGTGGAGGAGCTGGAATCTGAGAGAGACCTCCTGAAGAGCAGCCTGGAAGAGGCTCAGGTAATAATGAATGATGATGATGATAATGATAATGATAATGATGATAATGATAATAAAAGAGCTGGAGTCTGAGAGGGTCCTTCTGAGTTAGTGGGACTAACCGTTTCCCTGGGCTCCCTCAATCCAATCCAATCCACTTAATTTATATAGCACATTTCACTACTCCGTTTTTACAAAGTGCTGTACAGAAAGTCAAAAGCTAAATACACTGTAAAGCTAAAACAGAAACACAGCAAAAACACACACATAACATAAAGCCAAACAAAAACACAAGAGAACTCAAATGGAATTAAAAGCCCAAGGTGTAAAGGTGGGTCGAGATTTAAAAGTCTCGATAGTGGGGGCCAGTTTGACATGGGAGGGGAGGTCGTTCCACAGTTTGACATGGGACGGGAGGTCGTTCCACAGTTTGACATGGGAGGGGAGGTCGTTCCACAGTTTGACATGGGACGGGAGGTCGTTCCACAGTTTGACATGGGAAGGGAGGTCGTTCCACAGTTTGACATGGGAGGGGAGGTCGTTCCACAGTTTGACATGGGACGGGAGGTCGTTCCACAGTTTGACATGGGAAGGGAGGTCGTTCCACAGTTTGACATGGGAGGGGAGGTCGTTCCACAGTTTGACATGGGAGGGGAGGTCGTTCCACAGTTTGACATGGGAGGGGAGGTCGTTCCACAGTTTGACATGGGAGGGGAGGTCGTTCCACAGTCTTGGGGCTTTACGACAGCAAAAGCTGGGTCACCTCTGGTCTTTAGACGTGCCTTTTCTTTACCTTAAGATTCAACTGGCCTGCAGACCGCAATGACCTTGAGGGGGTATAAACCTCTACACGATCACAGAGATACTGCGGTGCCGTACCAGCCCATTCAGGGATTTGAAGACAAACAATAATAATACAATCTTAAAATCAACTCTCAGGGCCAGGGGAGGTGGCAGGAGGAGCTCCAGGCCCGTGTGGAGGAGCTGCAGAAGGAGAAGAGGCTGTTGGAGACGGAGCTGGAGGAGGTGGTGCGGGACGGCGAGGCCCTGCAGACGGACCTGCAGCACATGAGGACGGCCGACCACAAGCTCCGAGCAGAGAACCACGTGCTGCAGGCCCGGCTGGTTCTGGCCCTGCAGGTAACACTGGCCCAGGGGACGGAGAGGGCCACTATATTTACACACTCACTCTAGAGGGCCACTATATTTACACACTCACTCTAGAGGGCCACTATATTTACACACTCACTCTAGAGGGCCACTATATTTACACACTCACTCTAGAGGGCAACGTTGACGATGGAGAGGGCCACTAAATTTACACACTCACTCCAGAGGGCCACATTGCAACATTGCATATTGCATCATTTCAAATATAGCAAAAATAGCAGATCTACAAGCTCAAAACACGTCTCGCTACGACGCCTTTTGAGCTTGTAGATCGGCGATTTTTGTTACGACAGTAACACAAATCTGAAATTCAATCTTTATGTTGTACTATTAGTAAAACAAACGATCTAAAATAAAGGGATTTAAGATCATTAAAGCTGGGCTGTAGAAGTCTATATAGGAGAGCCTCCATTGGACTGAAACCAATAGAAGTCTATGTAGAAGAGCCTCCATTGGACTGAAGCCAATAGAAGTCTATATAGGAGAGCCTCCATTGGACTGAAGCCAATAGAAGTCTATGTAGGAGAGCCTCCATTAGACTGAAGCCAATAGAAGTCTATGTAGGAGAGCCTCCATTGGACTGAAGCCAATAGAAGTCTATGTAGGAGAGCCTCCATTAGACTGAAGCCAATAGAAGTCTATGTAGGAGAGCCTCCATTGGACTGAAGCCAATAGAAGTCTATGTAGGAGAGCCTCCATTGGACTGAAGCCAATAGAAGTCTATGTAGGAGAACCTCCATTGGACAGAAGCCCCATGAAGTGAACAGAGTTGTGGTAACTCTGTCGTACTCTATGGCTCTGACGTACAGGACAAGGAGGAGGAGGAGGAGACGACCAAAGGGGAGGAGGAGGAGGAGAGCAGGAGAGAGAGGAGAGAGCTGGAGGATCAGCTGAGACAGAAAGAGGAGCTGATGGTTCATCTGAGGAAAGAGATGACTGCCCTGCAGGTACGGACACCATGCTTTATTTACAGACACTCGCACACACGCCGCACGCACACACACACGCACATACACACACATGCACGCACACACACGCACGCACACACGCACGCACACGCACAAACGGAAGGAAGGGAAATAATTGCCATTAATATGGATGTGTTGCCTTTTGGTGTCTTTCTAATTAGTCTCTCTCTGTCTCACCAATCTGCTGTGCAGGCTGTTCCGTCAGAAGAGGATGTAGCCGGTCAGTTCACAGAGAAGATAGGTATGATTCAGATTAACGAGGCCTAAACTGTGTTTGTGTTAATGACGAACAGCTGTTTGCAGGGCTCGACAGTGCGACTAGGTACTCGCATTTGCGACTAAAATTATCACCGTGCGACTTGTAAAATTAAATTTGTCGCACAGGTGCGACTACAGGATTTGACCATTCAATCGTGATAAAGACAAGTCTCTGTCTACAGCAAGTGCACATTCTATAGTCGCGGTTCTATACCTAAATTTATATTTCTGAATGGCGGTGTCGTTCGCCAAAAAGAGAAGACCTACAAGCTAACAACGTGTCGAGGCTCAATGCGGCGTTCATTTGTAGATCTGTCCCCTTTGCTCCCACCGCCCCTCCCCTCACTGTGTTGCTGCTCCACGGAGCGGAGCTTCCCTGTCAGTGCTTTCTGTCAGCAGCGGCAGACAGAAAATAAGTCAGAGCGGGATAGCATTAGCATGATAGCACAGAGTCAGAAGGAATTGCTTGGACCGAGTGCAGTACTTTCATCCGACGGAGCATTGGTCCGAACGACAACCTACCTCCTCCCTCACCCTAACCCTAACCTCCCCCGGGGCAGACACCTAAACCCTCTCCCGACCCGCAGCAATGCTCTGTCGGATGATAGTATGCCTCCCATGCCTCCCGCTTGGACCCCGACACGGCGACACGTTATTTGCAAAGTCTGTTTGTAATGCTCAAAGTTCAAACGTAACTTACTTTTAACCAAACGCGGGTGAAACAGCGTGCAGCCGTGCACGCACGCGCGCACACACACACATGGAGTGGACGGATTGATTTATAAAAAACAAAACTTGCTTAGCGTTTGCTTACAAAAGCGTGTGCCCAGCATAAATGATAATGCGAATGACCGAACTGTCTGGATTACCGTATTAATATCAGTCAGTCAGTCAAAGCCAAGGAGAATGTTACAATACTAATTCACCATCGAGCAGCCTCTGCACTGTCTGAATGTCACACTAACATGATAGAAAACAGAAGGATAAAAACGGATAGCCTGTCAATGGCGTTTAATTTATGTCATATTTAGCAGAATTTTGACGTAATTTCTCTGTTGATTGTCAATGGCTCATTTTGAGATGTGTGGGGACAAAGGCTGTATATAGGAGGGGCTAGCGCCCCTTAAAAATACATCATTTTTCATCGTGCTCCTAAAATAATTTGTGTGCTACTAGATTTTTCAACTTAGGCGCACACGTGCTACTTGGAAAAATGCTAAGCGTCGAGCCCTGGCTGTTTGTATAGTCCACTATGATTGACTGACAGAATAGGGCTGTCCCCGCGACTAGCGGTTTGTATAGTCCTCTATGATTGGCTGACAGAATAGGGCTGTCCCCGCGACTAGCGGTTTGTATAGTCCACTATGATTGGCTGACAGAATAGGGCTGTTCCCGCGACTAGCGGTTTGTATAGTCCACTATGATTGGCCGGCAGTATATCCCGCCCCCTTTCAGAACGACGAGGCACCTGGAAATAATTTCCTATTAATTTTTCCCATAGACCTGTGTGCCGTGCTACGAGCTTGTAGATCTGCTATTTTTTAACTGATTTTTAAAACGTTTTAAACTCAAATCTTTGAATATATATCCTTTCAGAGCAAACGTTAAATGTCCCCCCCCCCCCTGTTTTGCCGACGAGACTGAAAATCTTAAAACGTTAATAACTCTTGATCTAAATCATCCCGTCCAATTCTAAGAAAAGATCATGTCTTAGACGGCCCAACGCGGTCCTGTCGCTAGTCGCGGTAGATTTAATCATCCCGTTGTTGTCGCTCGGCTCTAGAGTGTTTTGGCTACATTTAGCTGCTTCAGCCACATCCGGGATAACATCCGGTCCGTCGCTAAATGTGCTCCGCTGCTATAAATCACTTAATGGATTAAATAACCCTGGGCGTTCGTAAATTCATAAATGTAATGGTTTTAGGTTATAAATGTAATGGTTTTAGGTTATGAATGTAATGGTTTTAGGTTATAAATGTAATGGTTTTAGGTTATTAATGTAATGGTTTTAGGTTATAAATGTAATGGTTTTAGGTTATAAATGTAATGGTTTTAGGTTATAAATGTAACGGTTTTAGGTTATAAATGTAATGGTTTTAGGTTATAAATGTAATGGTTTTAGGTTATAAATGTAATGGTTTTAGGTTATAAATGTAATGGTTTTAGGAGGGTATGTCTTCGTGGACACAACGTGACGATGCTCTTGTTGCTTTTCTCCTTCCTCCGTCCAGCCCTGCTGGAGAAGCAACTCTGTGACAAAGATGAGAGGATGAACAAGATCAAAGCGGTGGCCGTCAAAGCCAAGAAAGAGCGGGACATCAGTAAGAAAGAGGTACATAAAGCATGGTAGACGTGAAGGCAGTGGAATGGAGTCCTCCCATGTTGTCCTTCTAAGGCATGAGGGAGCAGTCATTTTAATGTGGTCGTGCCAAATTGAAACCATGGATTTGGCATGCTGAAAAAGCGTCAGCTTGGTGAGACTTGCACAGTGGACCATAATGCTAGCCAATGGCGCCATCTAGTGCAGACATGGGCATTACACGACCCTTTGGCTGACTGGTTGGCCTATGAAAGGTTACTTGGAAATTAGAAATGATCAAACATACTTTCTAATTTTACCTTATGAGTGGACTGAAATGGCATTGTGGTGTTTATTCGCCTACACGCAGTCTGTTTCCTGCCGTGAATTGCGTGTGATTGACAACCTGTCACCTTCCTCAAAAACGTCTGCTCATGACAAAAAAGAGCGGTCGATGTCGAATCTAGAGGTTTCAACAAAATATGGAATACTAAGGATTTATTTACTGAAGTCAGAGGTAATAATAATAATAACAAAACAATGCCATTTACTGCTTTTTATATAGAAATAAACTTAATATTATGCAGAATAGAGTTCAGCCTTTTGGCCCGGCCCTCTACTATATTTTCTGTTTCTCATTTGGCCCTGTGGGAAATTTTATTGCCCACCCCTGTTTCGATTGATTGATTGAAGTATTTATTAACAGTTTGCAGAATTTCAGTACATTTCAAGCACAACTCAATTCAGATTCAGATTTTACGGGGGCCAGTTTGGAATTGCACCCGTCCGTAGGTGCCCTTTGATGGTGGTGAACCAATAGGAATAGGAACCAATAGGAAGTTGGCGTCGGTTTCCAGCACTGTTTTTGGGTCTTCTCCAGGACGGGTAGAAAAGCATAGGTCTCTTAACGGGGCTGATGACGGGGCTGTTGTTCTTGGTTCTTCTCCAGGACAGGTAGAAAAGCATAGGTCTCTTAACGGGCTGATGACGGGGATGTTGTTCTTGGTTCTTCTCCTGGACGGGTAGAAAAGCATAGGTCTCTAACGGGGCTGATGACGGGGCTGTTGTTCTTGGTTCTTCTCCTGGACGGGTAGAAAAGCATAGGTCTCTTAACGGGCTGATGACGGGGCTGTTGTTCTTGGTTCTCCTCCAGGCGGTGTCGCTGAAGGAGGAGGTGGAGTCGCTGAAGGTGGAGAGGGAGAGAGTGAGCAGCTCCGTGAAGGACCTCATCCATGGAGCTGAGGGCTACAAGGTAAATACATGGTGCATGTATAGGACCTCATCCATGGAGCTGAGGGCTACAAGGTAAATACATGGTGCATTCATAGGACCTCATCCATGGAGCTGAGGGCTACAAGGTAAATACATGGTGCATTTATAGGACCTCATCCATGGAGCTGAGGGCTACAAGGTAAATACATGGTGCATGTATAGGACCTCATCCATGGAGCTGAGGGCTACAAGGTAAATACATGGTGCATTCATAGGACCTCATCCATGGAGCTGAGGGCTACAAGGTAAATACATGGTGCATTCATAGGACCTCATCCATGGAGCTGAGGGCTACAAGGTAAATACATGGTGCATTCATAGGACCTCATCCATGGAGCTGAGGGCTACAAGGTAAATACATGGTGCATTTATAGGTCCTCATCCATGGAGCTGAGGGCTACAAGGTAAATACATGGTGTATTTATAGGACCTCATCCATGGAGCTGAGGGCTACAAGGTAAATACATGGTGCATTCATAGGACCTCATCCATGGAGCTGAGGGCTACAAGGTAAATACATGGTGCATTCATAGGACCTCATCCATGGAGCTGAGGGCTACAAGGTAAATACATGGTGTATTTATAGGACCTCATCCATGGAGCTGAGGGCTACAAGGTAAATACATGGTGCATTCATAGGACCTCATCCATGGAGCTGAGGGCTACAAGGTAAATACATGGTGTATTTATAGGACCTCATCCATGGAGCTGAGGGCTACAAGGTAAATACATGGTGCATTTATAGGACCTCATCCATGGAGCTGAGGGCTACAAGGTAAATGGTGCATTTATATCCAAAGCACTTTGCATAGATGCATGTGCATTACATTCACCCATTCACACACACATTCACACACCTTTTGGAGATATGGCTTATTGAGGAATGTCTTGCAGAGAAACAGCGAGTTGAGAAAACAGGCAAAACAGGCATTATCTATAGCTACATGTTTAAGCACTTATTTCATATTTACATGTCTTCTGTGGTCACATTACACCTAGCTACACGTTTAAGCATTTATTTCATATTTACATGTCCATTTCAGCTCTGGCATTCATTTCAGACATGCTCTAGTATGTGAAGAGTCTGCCTGTGATATTAACTCAAATAAATTAAAGAAATCTGTTGTTCTCCTCTGGTGAATAGCTGGAGGCTGCACGGTGGCAGTATATATTCTAAAAACATAGAGCTCTTTAAGCTGAGCTCATGGTGGTGAAAGCCTCTGCGTTGTGTTTCTTTCATGGTTGAGGCGCGTCGCAGCCACAGCGCTCTATGAATTAATTACCCCGAGGTGTCGTTATTGTTTATGAGCGTGACTGATGAGACGAGTGTTCCAAACAAACAACACAGTCTGTCTTCATGCACAGTCTGCATGAAGGTTTCCCTAATCGTCAAATCCCTGTGTGTGTGTGTGTGTGTGTGTGTGTGTGTGTGTGTGTGTGTGTGTGTGTGTGTGTGTGTGTGTGTGTCCGTGTGTGTGCATGTGTATGTGCGTCTGTGTGTGTGTGTGTAGAACCTTCAGATGGATTACGACAGACAGACAGAGCAGTTGGACAAGCAGAGAGAGATGGTCGAGGTGGGCGAGAGACACATCGCTGAGCTGACCAGGCGCCTCAGCACCACGGTCACACAGGTAGCACGCACACACGCACTCACACACACACACGTACGCACGCACGCACACACGTGGGCACGCACATGTACGCACTCGCACACACGCAAAGGCGGTATTTGTGGTGGTATCTGTAGCTACAGCTGAACGTCAAGTCTCTTGGCCAAAAATAGCGTTTCTGTAAAGTTGGCCGAGTGGCCAAAGCTCCACAAAGTTGACAAGTCCCAAGATGCAGGTTTTGTATTTTAGTGCAAGTTATATTTCACAGACACATTGTAGCCCGCCGGGCAAAATAATAGTTCATAAAATAAGAACTGGCCAAAACAACACTCCAACTAACAGAACTGAATAAACACTTGAAAACTAAAGATACCTGTGCATTTAAGACGGGCCTGCCCCTAAGATATTAGTGCAGCCACGCTCGGCAGCCGGCGTTAACTAGAGTTCTCAAGACGCCGCCCCCACTGCCACCCTTAGATCCCCATATATGGAGCCGACCTGTTCTAACATTCCATAATGTTGATCTGACCTCATCAAACCCACAGAATTTAAAACATAATGATCTGACCCCCCCGTTCCAAAGCGCCAGCGCCCGCCCAGCAGTCTGCCGTCACCCAGGCGGATGCGTGCACGCCATCTCGCCCTTTAGGGGCGAGGTCGCTTCTCGCCCCCAGGGCGTCTTACTGGTTATAATAATAATATCTGTGAATTGCATTTCCTCTGTTCCTCTATTTAAGCTTGGGTTGGCTAACCGTGGCGGTTGGCTAACCGTGGCGGTTGGCTAACCGTGGCGGTTGGCTAACCGTGCGCAGCAGGAGCGTGTTCAGTCAGAGCCATCCAGAGGGAGCCCTGACTTCTTCTCTTTCTTTGTTTTTCCCTGGAGAAATTACACAAAAAACTAATAACGAATTTCAACCACTTTGGTACCTGTAAAACAGACAATAACGCTGATTGTGTGTGTGTGTGTGTGTGTGTGTGTGCGTGTGCGTGTGCGTGTGCGTGTGCGTGTGCGTGTGCGTGTGCGTGTGCGTGTGTGTGTGTGTGCGTGCGTGTGCGTGTGTGTGTGTGTGTGTGATTAGAACGAGGCTCTGGGGGGAGAGAAGCAGGACCTGTTGACCTCCGTGGACACCCTGAGGAGCACGGTCACACAGCTGGAGGCTCGCTGTAACGAGATGACCTCTGACCTCAGCCGTCTGGACAGAGAGCTGCTGGCCGAGAGGAGCAGCAGAGAGCACAAGGCCAAGGTCAGGGAGCACACACACACACACACACACGCACCCACGCACCCACGCACGCACCCAGCAGTGCTCAATAAAGGACTCTTTAAAATCAAATCAATCAATCTCTCTCTCTCTCTCTCTCTCTCTCTCTCTCCATGTTAACCAGATGTCTCTCTCCCCCCTATAGGAGCTGTCTCTCTCTCAGAAGGAGGTAGAGGAGTTGACAGCTCGTCTCTGTAAGCAACAACAACAGACTCAGCAGACCGCCCAGGAGTTGGAGCAACTCCGCAAGGTACACAGTGCACACGCACACGCTTTCACAGACGCACACACACACACACACACACACACACGCTTTCACAGACACGGCAGCCCGTCAGACGTGCAGTGAAGCGATAGTGTCTGACTAGAGAGAGATATGGAGGTACAACACGAGCACTGAGACTAGACCACATCTACTACATCACTGGTCCGGGGACCCCCAGGGGTCCTTGAGGGAGTTCCAGGGGTCCTTGAGGGAGTTCCAGGGGGTCCCCAGCTGATCATTTGGAACATAATGGACCCTTATGGGTCTGTTACAATATAAATTGGGGGGTCCCAGAGATGGAAATGCCATTAAATGGTGGTCCGTAGACTAATGCATGTCAAACTCGGGGTCCTTGACATTAAACGGGTTGAGAATCACTGCTAGATATTCTCTTAAGGGGGGCCATAAGATTCTCTTATGGGGGTCCCTGGCATATGTTTTCAAATGGGGGTCCGCAGGGCTGATTAGTGTCAATTTGGGGGTTAGTTAGAGGGTTAGTTAGGGAACCACTGGCCTACATCACTGGAACTAATGCTGGATCATTAGGGTATGATTGATTGATTGATTGATTGAAATATTTATTAACAGTTTGTAGAATTTACAGTACATTTTAAGCACAAACTCAATACAAAGACTGTCAACTGTGAGTGGACGACCCAATTAAGCATTACACTTGTTTACAACAGGGTCCACATTGTTCAATTCATCAAAACTAATGATAGGGCATATGAACTAATGCTGGATCATTAGGGTATGGGCTGTCAATCAGAAATAGGACTTTTCTGTGTGGATGTATGGGCTGTCAATCAGAAATAGGACTTTTCTGTGTGGATGTATGGGCTGTCAATCAGAAATAGGACTTTTCTGTGTGGATGTATGGTCTGTCAATCAGAAATAGGACTTTTCTGTGTGGATGTATGGGGCTGTCAATCATAAATAGGACTTTTCTGTGTGGATGTATGGGCTGTCAATCAGATAGGACTTTTCTGATTGGATGTATGGGCTGTCAATCAGAAATAGGACTTTTCTGTGTGGATGTATGGGCTGTCAAACAGAAATAGGACTTTTCTGTTTGGATGTATGGGCTGTCAATCAGATAGGACTTTTCTGATTGGATGTATGGGCTGTCAATCAGAAATAGGACTTTTCTGTTTGAATGTATGGGCTGTCAATCAGAAATAGGACTTTTCTGTGTGGATGTATGGGCTGTCAATCAGAAATAGGACTTTTCTGTGTGTATGTATGGGCTGTCAATCAGAGAGGACTTTTCTGTTTGGATGTATGGGCTGTCAATCAGATAGGACTTTTCTGTTTGGATGTATGGGCTGTCAATCAGATAGGACTTTTCTGTTTGGATGTATGGGCTGTCAATCAGATAGGACTTTTCTGTTTGGATGTATGGGCTGTCAATCAGATAGGACTTTTCTGTTTGGATGTATGGGCTGTCAATCAGATAGGACTTTTCTGTTTGGTTGTATGGGCTGTATAGTTTTTTGCCACTCGGTAGGTGTTCCCGCATTATTTCCGGGTATAATGATGATGTCACACGCATACCCCCATGTCATCAGCAGGACACCCCCTTCTGAAAGTATCTGTGTCGTTTGTCCACTAGGAGGCGCAGCAGAGCTCCCTGATGGACATGGAGATGGCCGACTACGAGCGTCTGGTCAAGGAGCTCAACGCCAAGATGGCCGACAAGGAGGCACGCGCGGAGGAGCTGAACGCACAGATCGACACGCACACGCAGAGAGAGAGCACGCTGAGGCAGCACATAGGTACGCACACGCAGAGAGAGAGCACGCTGACGCAGCACATAGGTACGCACACGCAGAGAGAGAGAGAGTGTGCACTACAACAGGACATCATCATGATTTTTCGACCGCGATCGAGATCATAGATTTCACAACGCCACGCCAGACTTCCTGTTGAGATCATGGATTTCACAATGCCATGCCAGACTTCCTGTTGAGATCATGGATTTCACAATGCCATGCCAGACTTCCCGGTCCTCCATCCCCAGTTGCTGCTTACTGACGCATGTGTCCCTAGCGATGACATCAGGGAACGACAGTTTTCTACCTCTGGTCTACTTTGACGCAGGACACCAGAGAAGAAGGGAAGATATAACCTCATTGTCAGCTCTGTAGCAGTGGCTGGAAAACGGTGTTCTTCTGGATCAGACTAGTGAAGAAACACGGGGAAGGCTGCCGTATATTAGATTAGTCGATGGGTGGCTCTTCCAAGAGAGATGGAACCACTTTTTTCGCGTCCGATCCGATCCCGTTACCTCAATTTTCGTGTTAGCCCATACCGATACCGATACCAGTGTCGTGATCTCATGTTGTTTTTATAGCTATCTAGCTATATATCTCGTGTTGTGTTTATAGCAGACTCCTCACTCAAATGTGCACTTGCAGTTTGGGCAACTCCAAAACAAACTCCACATGCCCTGACATTGTATTTACCTGCTATAGTGTGAACCGGATCGGATCGGTGGTTAGACTTGCAAATTCACCGATACCAATATGAACCGATTTGACAAATAAGGGCCGATGCGATCGGTTTTGATATCAATAATCTCTGTCCTATTAATCAAACTCCGTCCAGGGCATCACACCGTACTAAATAATAGGACCGAGACCTCCGTCAAACTGTTAAAAGCCAGTGAGAAAAGGTGTGTTTTAAGAAGGGACTTAAACATCTGGACGGCTCCATCCATTCAGAACTTTATTTAACCCATTCAGACCCAGATGCTCGCCAGGCCACATTGTGAGCTTGTAGAGTTTTTTTGTTTTTTTTTAATTCTCACTTGAACTCCCAAAATAGGTGTTACGTTTTTCTGTTTCTTTGACAGATTCTTTATGATGCATTAACCATTGAACGCCAGCATGCCTATTCTACAAATAGGCCGATCTACAAGTTAAAACGTGTCGTTTTGCTGTGTGTTTTGAGCTTGTAGATTGGCTATTTGTTGCCACTGAGGGTACAGGGAGGTTAATATTACTGTACAACACATTTATTTGTCGTTCTGTTGCCAGTATATCCACAGAACATGAAAATAGAGATTTCATGATTACATTGGAAAAAACTTGACAATGTGAATTGAATTGATGTGTGAGGTCAGAGATTTAAAGCCTTCTTTTTCATCCTAGCACTGCTGCTCAAATGGGTCAGAGCACGTGAAAGGGCCTTGATGTGTGTGTGCTTCTGTCTAATTTTGTGACGTGTGACGTGTGCGCGCGTGTGTGTGTGCGCGCGTGTGTGTGTGTGTGTGTGTGTGTGTGTGTGTGTGTGATTTCAGAGGGTCTGAAGTCCCAGGTGGATCAGGGGGAGGATAAGATGTCCAAGATGAAACAGCTTCTGGTGAAGACCAAGAAAGACCTGGCTGACGCCAAGAAACAGGTGTGTGTGCGTTTTTGTGTGTGTGCGTGCGTGCGTGTCTTTGTGTGTGTGTGTGCGTGCGTTTGTGTGCGTGTGTGCGTGCGTGTGTGTGTGTGCATGCATGCATGCGTGTGTGTTGAAGAGGAGAGGAGTGAGGTGAGGGAAAGGAAACGCCAGGGGAGAAAGATGGACAATGCAGCCAAAACCTCATCTAACACTGTCTGATGGTTATAACTGGTTAATGGTGTGTGTGTAATGTGTCTGTATTTGCCGTGTGTGTAATCCCTTTTGTCTTGGTGCGTGTGTGTCTGTTTGCCTGTGTGTGTGTGTGTGTGCGTGTGTGTGTGTGTGTGTGTGTGTGTGTGTGTGTGTTCAGGAGTCATCTCAGGTGCTTCTGCAGGCCTCTCTCAGAGGGGAACTGGAGGCCAACCTGCAACAGCTGGAAAGCTCCAAGGTAACGACCTGAACACACAGGGTACTAATGGGTGAAGAGATTTTAATTTCAAGAATCGAAGTAAATCGATTCTACAAATGCCTTCTAAATAAGACAGTTTTCGGTAAAACCCTATGTGTATCTATGTCAGTCGTTATGAAACATTTTCATGTCAAGGACCCCCAGAATTATATGTATTTGGCCACTGACCCCCATCTGAAAATATGTTGTTTCCAGGGACCCCCCCCCCCCCAGAAGCAAAGATTTGAGTTAAAAACGTTTGCTCTGAAAGAATACATATAAGAATATATTCAAAGATTTGCGCAACATTTTCACGATTTTTCAAAAATAGCAGACCAACAAGCTCTTAGCGCGGCACTATGAGCTTGTAGATCTGCTATTTTTCAACAGCTAATGCATAAAATAATGCTTAAAACACCAAAAGGGTTTCTATCCTAAAATGGGTTAATAAGCATACAAGCTAAGAACTAAAAACACAGCACTGACAGACATTTAACCGGAGCCCCAGTATGTGTTTGATGAAAACGGTCAGGATTTAGAAGCGTTTTTTTTTATCGGCCTCAGGTCTAAATGGGTTAAAAACACCCAAAGGGGTTAAAAACACACAGCCTATGGATAAAGTGCCATGATGATGCAGTCCCTGTGTTAGAATACTGCATGCAGGCTGTTGTTACATGTTATGCCCAGCAGGTGGCTCCATCACACAGGACATTAATATTGCTACAGCATGCAGAGCTGTATTTAAACAGGACAGTGGTTCCCACGGGGACCAAAACTAGTGACAATTAGCAGATCTACAAGCTCACAGCGTGACGCTTCGCACCACATGGTGAGCTTGTAGATCGGCTATTTTCTCTTTCTTTCTTTAATCACCATCTACTCAGGCTTTTGGGAACATGTCAGACAAGTGTGTGTGTTCTGTGTGTGTGCACTCTCAGATCCAGCTGTGCACGGTGACTGCAGAGTGCCACCGGCTGCAGGAGAGTCTGCGCAGCTCGACGGAGCAGCAGCAGCGCAGCAACGCATCACTGCAGCTGCGCATCTCTGGACTGCAGCAGGAGACTGACACCACCAAGGTACACACACACACACACACACACACATGCGCACACATGCACACACACATGCACGCACGCACACACACAGGGGTGTAAATCTCGAGGTAAATGATGATTCCATTAGGACTACAATTCCACTACATAAATGGATAAGCGATGCAGAGAACATTAACAGTTTTAATGCCGTGATTGTGAAGTAATTGTGATTAACGATTGTATGATGTTTTTGGCATTGAACATACTGAATAAAACACATTACATGTCTGTTATTTTCTGTTAGGCACAGGGCCCATATATGAGGTTCTCACTACAGCTG